>NW_025944682.1:212762-386233 GCF_000764305.2 Hyalella azteca | reverse complement strand
GCACTAGATCGTAATAGAACGCACTAGATCGCATTAGAAGGCACTAGATCGCATTAGAAGGCACTAGATTGTAACAGAACACACTAGATCGCATTAGAAGGCCCTAAATTGCCATAAAACGCATTAGTATACACTAAAATGCTCAAAACCAGATGAGGACGTACGTCGGGACAAGCCAGATTACCCAAATGCGGACGTACGCCAAGACAAGCCAGATGCAGACGTACGGTACGTCGGGACAAGCCAGATGCGGACATACGCCGGGCGTGTGCGCCAATGTTATTTTAGCTCTTTGTACGCCAGTAGAAGGGCTTGGAGCCTCGTTTAGGCCGGATTAATCTGCAGAAAACGGCACCATCCTGGGTATGGGCTGCCCCACATTGTGCTAATAGTATAAAAATTAGTACAGTCTTGGAGAGACAAACAGGCCCCTGAGAAGAGCCTCAAGCATCTAACTTGTCACCTGTCTCTTAGCTAACCAAAGTGCACAATCAAGCTATAAGATTCCAAAGTCATCAATTAGGTTTGAATATTGGCAGATGTTTTCTTAAATTCATGGTAGAATTGATTGTTTAAACTTTCATAAGTGATTTTCTAAAATGGTAGTAAAAATAGTCAGTTTTCCATATTTTTCATTGAATAAATTTGATAATGGCAATAGGAGCAGGTAAAATTGGCCAGATTTATTGGTCTTTTCTTCTGTTTCATGGTAGTCTACTGCTAAATTTTCCTCTTTGGGACTTCAAAATTATGTCACCTTGACACTAAAAAATTTTAGAATCAAGTAGGAAATTTCTAATCTTTCTTGTTATGAACGAATGGATCAGCTAAAGTCAGAGAAAATTTAAATGTTCGTATCCTGTTCCTATATTTTAAAATTACATGGATTCTTTTTAAATCAATATATTAGTCTAAGGATCATAGCAGCAAAGCAGACTTTCTCTTAGACTCTTCCTCAAGGTCATTTTTTAGTTTTATAAGTAGACCAGTAACCAGTAAAGTACCTAGCTATCATAGATACCACTCATCATAACAGTATTACCATAAACAAGATATTACTTTAAATCTTGAGTACCTAGATGAAAACCAGTCCTAAAAATAAATTTTAAAATTGATAAGTATTAAGTATGAATGAGCTAATTGAAAAAATCTCTGGATGGCTACAATGCCACAGATCTAATGCACATATCTGATACATGCATTAGATTCTGTGACATAGTAGAATTTGAGTGACTTCAAACTTTCAAAGGACTGAAAGGACCACTTGCATCTTGCCCAAGCCCCAAAGGTAAAGTGGCAAAGCACCACTTGTGAGTTGTGACAGTGTGATTTAATCAATGAAGAATAAATAACTTGAATTTGAAACAAGAACCAACACCAGGGGCCACGGCTATAAACTAAAAAAACAGCGTTGGAACACATCCATGCGACAACATTTCTTCTCCCTTCGAGTCACCGACATGTGGAACAGCCTCCCTGATAGCATCGTTGAAGCTCCGAGTATGAACATCTTCAAAAACAGACTAGACGAAGCTATGCAGGAGCTATGGAAAGATCGGGTTCCAAAGGCCGGATCCCTTGTGAATCAAGTCACGAAAAGTTCAAGAATCGGCAACAGGCCATGGGCCTATGTCTTCAACGCCGACACTTCTATTCTATTCTATTCTTGTAATTAGTTCAGTACATGTACAATTATACTCACTTCTCTCTGTTTAGCATCTTGAGGATAAACATCAGGAGGCCCCAATTTCGGCCTTTTTAATGGCCTATGTTCGGCAGACGGTATGACATTCATTTTTATCAAATGAATTCTTGGTAGGCAGGCTGGCTAGCACGACACCCGAGTGAGGAGTGACCCGACAGTTCTTATCTTAAACTTCATCAACTACGTATCACTCATTGACACTCAATAATCTAACAAGTCCTGTTGGGCCCTGTTGAAATATTGCATGATCGGAGCGATTTTTTTTATAATTTGGTTGAATACTTGTGGGGCCAGAAGGCTGGAAAGCACCTGAGCGGCCAGATCTCTGTCAAAGATTGGAGCAATAACATTTATTCGGCCTTTAGCTCGGTGGAGAAATTTGTTTACATGCGCAAGAGCGCCATCTACTAGAGGTTTAGGGAAAATAGAAGTATACTGATATTTACCCCTGAGAAGAATAATCAATAATAATAGGATATCAATTAAGCACTATACTTCTTCAATAATTTGTAAAAATCTACATTATATTCCGTATAAAAAATTGCACTCACATAATAGCATCTTTGCTGGAGTGACAGTGCTCACGTTGCCTCTCCTGGCAGTTCAGACAGCCACGAACCATAGGAGTATAAGGTTGGGATATATTTCACTGCTGTGTGTGATCTTTGTGACCTGTTGATATTTCGCTTCACTGTAAGTTGTTTCTGTGTGCAACTATGGTTTTATCCTGCGGACAACTCCTGGTAAAAATTTTTTTTTAAGAATATTTGGTTTGAAGCTTGCAAATAAGAAAACTGAATTGTGAATCGCAAGAATTAAATTAAACTATTTGTTCTTAAGATGTGATTTAAAATTGAGCGAATTTTCTATAATTTTGCTTCACGAACTTTTTAAGCTATTTACTCCTTCCTAATAAATGTTGAACCACTTTTTCCGCTAATTGACAATTCAGGAGTCCCAGTCCCTTTCTTCGCCCTTCATGGGTTCATCGCAACTGCTGTGTGCGTGTTGCCAGCTTTGTGTTCCAGAAGAAAAGAACATTTCTGGAGACGATTTTCAGAGCCTCACTGTATTCGAATGGAATAGGAGGATATTGTTTTTCATATTTTCATCATATTAATAATTTGGATTCATAACTTAAGTTTCTTACATCATTTTCGGTGATAACAATACTGTATTCGATTAACTACTCACGCTTTCACTTTCGTTTACGTGAGTAATAATTATAGTTTGTTAATCAATTATTGTTTACGATCCATAAAGTGGTATAAATATAAATTCTGTGAAAGCTTGTGCCATTCAACAATACCGATATATAATTAATGTATAGTATATTATGAGGTATATTTCAAGTAAAACGGGCATTTACCTAAACGAATGAAGTCGATATTTATTTAATCAAATCAGGCAAGTCAAGGGGAAATTTGGACATCGAAAAACTGATCATAAGTTAGCACAATAATAATAATTTATAATAACTCATGATTACATGAATATTTTCACGGTAAAGATTTAGCTTGGTATGCCTCCCCCTCCATACAAACAGCACGTCTCGCAGGGCGAGGCGAGATATTCATACTTTAGGTCAATTGCCCGCGGGCGACCATCGCGATACCGGTTCCCAGTGTTAAACGTCTCGCCTCGCTAAAAAAAACTCCGCCACGGAACCAAATTGTCACTTCCGCATGTTGTTGTGATCTTAAACGACTTATTTATTGGGGTAATTTGAGAGCTGCTTATCGCGACATGTGATTAATATTGATTTTGCTCGTTTAGAAATGCGTGGGCGAGAGAAAATAGCATGGTATAGTTTGGATACTTTCTAAACTATTAACCAGAAAAAATCAAGCCAGCAATGTAGAAGAACATCGACTGCGCGATTTCGGATGAAAATAAAAAATGAATTGCGCAGTTCAGATCAATTTACTCAAGCTAACTCTGCACAAGGGTAAAAAATTACATTTTGCCACGAATTGGAGTCAGAATGTGCAAATATTTAGAGAACACTTCTAACCATAGCTTGATTGAACGAACCCGATGATTGATGATATGCATTGGTAATGGTTCTGCACTTGAACGATAAACCTCTGGATTTCTACTGTTAGATTTCGTGAAATATTGCTGGTATTTTCAAGATTTAAAGCTTACCACCGCACTACATTTGAACTTAAATCGTTGTTCTTTGTACGTGTGATGGATACAACTTTATTTAGAATGCCTTCACACTCCTGTGGGAATATACCGACAGTTGTCAGTTATTAATGTTCCTCGAAATGATTGGGGAAGTGATGGGGAACGACATCGTTACAGTACACCTCGCATTCAAAGCTCAGGAGTATTGGGCTACAGGAGACAAGTGATACAAATGGTATGCTAATTCCGGTGCACAAGCCGCCGTTCACTGTCACTTACTAGGACCGAATGGCACAGCGGGACTAAGACACTGTTACTCTGACCTATTTCATTGCACCAGCTGTTCAATTTTACGCTCCACTAGTTTCCACAAAATTATATTTATTTCAATGAAATTTTCGTTCATCACATATATATAATAATTTCATAATGATTATCCAGGCAAATCTATGGCGGGCAACTAAGCTAATTTCAAAGCGATGTTTTAAACGATAACACCACGAGCTGTAACACGGCAATCTCGTGTAATCTAATGAGCGCCCGTCAGTCGACAGACACGGTGCTGTAAACATCCACTTGGACGCCTTTGCGAGTTTTCATTGCTAAAGTTGTGCAGTTACTATAAGGAATCTCATCGTTGAGGCGTTGAGTGAGATCCAGGGCCGATATCTTCGTTAAAAAGCAATATAAGTTAAGACGTTATTCATTATTGATAAATCTTGATAATGCATGCCATGATAAAGAGGTACTTTGAAAAAATGTTTTAATGATCAAAGTAATTAAACGAAGTGCGAATTGGAGCTCACTATGGGTATAATTGTAAAAAAATATTTCAAATTGAAAAAAATAGTCATGAATGAGACTTGCACCTGCATTGCATTCCTCCCATTTTCATGGCATGTGTCGCCGCAGCATTTGACCTGCAGAGCTGATTGCATGCGATGCATTCAACAAAAATGTGTTTGAAGCTTCCCCGTCTTAATTTGTCTGAGATTCCTTACCCTTTACGTTATTATAGAGAGCCACATTCATGCGCCCAGTAAAGAATTCATTCGCACCATGTAGAGGCGCTGCAACATCACTTTCTCTCCAAGCATTTCTCACTTTCCGTTGTAGCCTTCATTGGATTTAACCTGCAGCAAAATGCACTTTGTTATTTCGTTAATTGTTATTCTTAGACACATGTTATAGGGTTATGACGTATGAGTATCAGATACTACGAGAAAACATGTACGTCCGTTTTGTAGCGGTTGACAAACTAGTAGCCACATGAACCACAAACAAACATTATAATTAAGCAAGGTCGGTAATAACAATCGCGTTCCATATTGAAGTATAATTATATAAGCTCTCGCCTGTGTTCACGAGATAAGACTGCTCTGGAATATGGTCCATTTTGCAGTTCAGTGCGCGGAAGGATAAGAACGCAAGCCGCGGGAAAATTCTAACCACTCTTCTTCACCGTCAGTTTCTTTTTGTAGGAGACTGGATGCGCTGGTGATCGTGCATTTGACCACAGTATTATGCACGTAAATTCTTATCCGAATAATGTGAGGCATTAGTGACTGCCTCTACGTTACTAGTGTACATACAATTGAGGACAATAACCTCATATTTCAGCAATGTTTACTAATTGTTTATAACACTCCTCTCTCAAATTCCCAATTGTATTGATAAACAATTTTTTTTATTCTTGTTGTATTTAAATTTATTTTATTTAAAATTTTCTTGTTGTATCCTATTTACTTGTATCATGTACCTACTTATTTCCATCAAAATTTCTGTATTCAATGCTTCCGTAACTTGAAAATGAATGTTGTTACATTCGAAACGTCGTTAATAAATTGATATTACTCCCTTGAACCTGCATTTGGATTTACTAATGTCATCTGAAGAATATTGTTCGACCCTGAAAATTTAAATTGACGAATTCTCTGGCCATTAACCACCCGTGTTGAAATAAACAATTTAATGTATGTACGTGCTACAAAAGCTCTGATAACAAAACAAATTTTCTGTATAACAACTAACAAACAAATCTAAGGTATATGATTTCTGGCACCTGGCACCTTGTTCTTAATATAATTACCGGCATATAAATTCCATAATGAACATGTTTCGTGTGGCCAAGATGCTGCCGATGTTTATGTTTATTTACAGATGTTTATGGTCTTCGCCCGTAAGTTTGTCCAAATCGATCTTGACCTCAAATATTGCGCGCTTGTAACACGTTTGGCCCGTCTCGCCTAAACATTAAACCAATCAATGTAATATGCGGCTGCTAACAGTTCCATCGTTGCAAATACGTAAGTCATGAAGTCATCTATACAGTTCGGCAATTGCGATTGAAAAAAATCCAAACGAATAATACTTAAATCTCTCAATAGTATAGTCGAAAATATTGCTTATGTTAAAAACAGTAGAAAAAATCTATCTTCAGCGATAACTGCAGCGATTTAACTTTGCGTTAAATTCTACGTCATTAGGTACCCGAGTGTTCGCGATACTCGAGCGTGATGCAAAAGGTGATACGTGGAGTGGTGTTGATGCGCTGCATGGATAAATGGATGATCCTAACATAGTGAGGTCATCTATTGCTATCTTTGGGGAGCAGAGACATCCGATAGCAGCTCTTGTCAGCCGAGATGACGCCGTGGCTCGGCATTAGGGGCGCAGCTTGCAAGTCCTTGAAGCTTCTATAGCAAATGCAAGCCATCGATCCACTGTGGCGTTGCTCAATTGATCCTTATCTTTAGGATCATATTTGGACCATAGACTGTTAGAAATATTACCGTTAACGGTATTACCGGCGTTTCAGTGGCCTGTCGGCACGTGAAAAGAAACACCGTGTCGCCGTTTATATTCTAATTTAACACAAGAAATCCGTAAAACATCTGATAAAAACAGCGAAAGTTTATTTTCACGGGGCGACCGGCCACTAGAACGCCAGTGGGACCGTTTTTTCACCGTTTTTTCTAACAGTGTACGTAGAGCGCTGTCTCCCTTCAGCGCGCATATTTGCGACTTTGGAAAAAAACACAGAATGTGTGTCACATGATAAATCTACTCACGGATGAAGCCTCATATAACGTATGGAATCTCGGCGACGTAATTTTTTTAAATTATTGTGATAAATATATTAAACCTTACCTCGGTTGCTATCAAGCAGCAGTAAATATCTGCACTTCAGCTAAGACTATATGAAGATCGCAATGTTTGCTGTTATTTCAACTGTAGCGGAAATTTTGGAAGAAGGTAGGTATATCCAGGATTAAGTAGAACACTTAAGCTTCACGATGCGGTATTTTGAAATTTATCTAAATGAATAAAAAATCTATCAAACTTTTATTCAAATTTCATGGTCTATGTCACGTAGAACCAAAAACAATTTTTTATGGCCCCGCCTGAGTCGGCGTTTTGGAGCGTTTATGGACAGGAACCGGCATAATAATGGCTGTAAATTTGCTTGGAATTTTTTTAAAATGCTGAGACCGCGAACACGCTTCATTGGCTTGCATAAAAACTGGGACAATTCTTTACAGCGTGAACACTTGAAACACTTTCACAAAATGCTTGCTTGTTAATGAAGTGCAGCGTTGAACTGCTGCCTCTGAAACCAATTATAATTTCGAGATTAAAAGATAGACTTTCTTCATTTTTGTAAAATGCAAAGACGAATAGAAATCACATTTTTCTGAGTTGCATTGATTATCATAATATAAATCTGTGGGCCATTATTTTTGAAAACTGGCCAATGACTAATAAAGCTTGATTTGGATCGATTGCTTAGGATTTAATTCGTTTTAATATTCAATTGCTTTAATTGGGGAAACGGGGATGACTCTGAATTAAATACGATTTGAAAAAAGTAAAATCGCAGTTCCTAAACAACGTTTGAGATTTTTATTATTCCACCCGACGCACCCGTGTATATTACAATCCAACATGCAAGGAAGCCGCCACTTGAACACTTTGCATGAACAATATTTGTATTGTAACAATAGTACCTACGTTCGCAAACCTGTTACACTTGCTCCTATCTAAGCACCGAGTAGAATGGTTGCAAATTGTTTATTTTAGAGCAGCTCGTCACAATGAGAATAATAAGACCATGGTGGCTGATCTTATTATTGGCTGTTAATCAAATAGGTACTAAAAATCAGGCCGATGATAACATGCTTACTGCGCTCCCCTTAAGTTAAATTCAATTATTTGATAGAAATAATTCTGTTTCAGTTCTTTTCGAATGAAGAAATAAATTACTAACCAGCAAAAATTTCGACTTTTTAATTCGTAAACGGGACAGGAATCATCACGCAAACATTGCGGCGATCGATGTACCACGCTGTTCTAAACGGCATAATCGTAATAAATGATGGCCAGGCCGGGCTCGTGCCCTTGATAGGATCTTGAACAAGATGTCTCTGGCAATCCCCTGAATGGGTTCTCGATTAATTTACCAGCGACTTGAGGGTCACTGTCCGATCGCTGGACACTTCAACGATATTGCATGTTGTCACGGTCCCATAATAAAAGATGACATGCGAACGCATCTTTGGATTAAAGGATATTTTGGGCTTTAATCTGCTGAGTATGTAATACTTCTGATCACGAACGGAGTATGTCGTTTCTTTCTTGATGAGGAGCAAGAATAATTATTAATGAAATTGAAAGAGTCCGGTTCTCGTACCAGAATCTGCAACTAACTATATTGACAAGGGCCCTGAGCGCGTGCTACAATTTGCTTTTTTCTGTAGTTTTAATTGGATCTCAGACCAAATTTCTCATGCGTATGTAGTCAGTAGTCAATATAATTTGTTTAATTTAAAGAGGCCTTCGTCGCGGCCTTGAAATTTGAAATTTAAATTTTTCGTAAGTTTTTTTTTTGTGTGGTTATCGGAGCTGAACTCGAAGCATCTAATCGAACCTCCCACCTTCTTAATGAGACCCTCAAACCACAGCAACCCCAGACACATTCCTCAGATCTGAAAACCACAGCAACACCAAACATTTCCCTCAAAGGAGCACAGCGCCGTATTTCATATTTTCTTGCAAGCCTGCCTCTTGCTGACATTTTGGTGGCGCATTCGGCCTTTGATCACCCTGCGATTTACAGCACAATTTATACCAATGCCCCTTGATGCATCAAAGACTGAAGAACCAAAATTTAGACGCCCATTCACAGCTGATCGTGATTGTAGGCTCTATAATAACAGAGATGTTATATGGATGTTAAGTATAGGCTCTAAATTTAGTTGCATAGATTTTCTAGAACGGGGTTTCTCTCCTCTCTTGATTATTGATCGATAAAATGAAGAGCGAAGCGTTCCCTTCTTCTGAAGTCATTTTCAACATCATTACCCTCGCTTCTATCACTGAGAAGTTTTCTGTATGTTTGTCGTACGCGGAGACCAAACTTTGATGAAAGCCTCCATAAATTCTTCTCATAAAATTCCAAGCCTGATAATATTTTAAAGATCCCTCTATATAGGCAGACTCAAAATGTCGGAATTTCCCATAAATTTCTAGGAACGCGCGGTAAATTAGCAATGCTTTTAAAAGTACGGGAGCATCGGGTTCCCCGGCTGCTAGACTGGAAACTGGCTGATCTCCGCTTCTGAAGATAAGATCTTTTCCAATTGATTCACAGTTGGGAAAGAAATTTTCCACTTATTACAGAATCCTATTCCAGATATTATTTATTTTTACCGGATGATTCCTATCATCCTATGCAGTGTGTCGTCGCTATTAAAGGCTCTTCTTGTCACCAAGGTGACGTGCGGTGCAGCGGTGCTATGTTGATGTTAAGATGGTTACGTAAAAAGCTTACTGAAGATAGAGACTGAAAGGGCCATCAAAGATTATAATTAATTTATTTATAACCAATTTTTGTGAGAAATCGGCTGATTGATTGGGCGAAAAAACTAATCCAAATAAGCTAAAGACGCAAGGAGGGTAGCCTGTTTGAATTATAACTCCGCTTTGTGATTTTTGAATTTTTGTTTTAAATTATAATTATATCGCATCTGATATACTATGCCACACAGCCTGTACGTAACACTGCAGGTCGCCATGTGCCACACAGCCTGTACGTGACACTGCAGGTCGCCATGTGCCACACAGCCTGTACGTGACACTGCAGGTCGCCATGTGCCACACAGCCTGTACGTGACACTGCAGGTCGCCACGTGCCACACAGCCTGTACGTGACACTGCAGGTCGCCACGTGTCATGTACAGAATAAGTCGTCCATTTAATTGCAGGAATTCATTGAAGCTCTCACTGCTCTCAGAGCCTCATTAGGCAATCGTACAAGAGGAGCTAACGCTACACGTGGGCTAATGAGTTAATTGGCCGGCGCATGAAGCCGATTTTCATGCTGATTGAAGTAATGAAAACTGAATACATGATCTTGCCGGCCTGGTACCAAGTAGGAGGAATGTTTCTAAAGGTTATAAAATATTTACTTTTTTAGTCCGTGAAAAGTTTTTGCGTCTCATACATAATGCAAAGAAAAGGTTTTCTCATAAATTTTATAAATGTATCGTGTTTATTAGATTTTAAAAGTTATTTTATCAAGAAAATCCAGAAAATTTTATTCAATGGCTTTACGCTGCACAGCTCATTTCACAACATTGAAGCATTTTATTGAACGAAATTTTTAAAACTGCGCTGCAACTTATCCACGCGACAAAATTTCTTCTCGCTTCGAATCACCGACATGTGGAACAGCTTACCCGATTACATCGTTGACGCTCCGAGTATGAACGCGTTCAAGAACAGACTAGATAAAGCTATTGAAAAATATATGTTCAGACTTGAAATGCCTATATATAGCACCATATCGAACCCGGTGGAAGTCGAGTAGCTATTTCAAACTACCGTCAGTCATGAAAAGATCCGGTCAAATGACATGATTTTAGATCATCTGGGAACAAGGCACGAAAAGGAAAAGAATCGGCGACAGGCCACATCAGGCCTACTCTTCAGTGCCGACATCACTATATTATGTTATATTATAAAAACACGATCAGTTTTCATATTCTGAGCGTGCAAATGAGAGCTTCTGGTGATAAATTTAGTGTTATCCTCTTCTGGACCGAGTAACTTTGTGAAGAGCGGAACTGAAATTGGTTCTATATGAATGCTGGGAGTAATCGAATGGGAATAAATTCCTTCGTAACTAAACTATAAATTCCTTCAGCCACTATAAATTACTCCCGTAACTAAACTATAAATTTTTTCCGTAACTAAACTATAAATTTCTTCCGTAACTATAAATTCTTCCATAACTAAACTATAAATTTCTTCCGTAACTATAAATTCCTTCAGTAACCGTAAATTCCTTCCGTAACTAAACTAAAAATTTCTTCAGTCACTATAAATTCCTCCCGTAACTAAACTATAAATTTCATCCGTAACTATAAATTTTTCTGTAACTAAACTATAAATTTCTTCCGTTGCCATAAATTCCTTCACTAATCACAAATTCCTTCCGTAACTATAAATTCCCTCCGCAACTACACTATAAATTTCTTCCGTAACTATAAATTTTTCTGTAACTAAACTATAAATTTCATCCGTAACTATAAATTCCTTCTCTAACCATAAATTCCTTCCGTAACGAAAAATTCCCTCCGCAAACTAACTATAAATTTCATCCCTAACTATAAATTCCTTCAATAACCATAAATTTCTTCCGTAACTAAAAATGAATGAGCATAATCGACTAGATGCTTATTAATCTCATCTTGTGATTGCCTGCTTGTCCTCGGGGCGCAGCTAAACTTGACCTGTGGCGAGAGGTGCACGCAAGCTGCAGCACAGACTATAATAACGCACAGACTATAATAACGCACAGACTATAATAACGCACAGACTATAATAACGCACAGACTATAATAACGCACAGACTATAATAACGCACAGACTATAATAACGCACAGACTATAATAACGTCGCTTGAGATGTAAGCACTCAACATAATATTATACTCGTTAGAGTTTCTAAAGACAAATTTCTTCGAATCCTAATATGTCTCTATTGGAATTGCTTTGTATTTACCTTCGTATTAGCATATTCTTATACGTGAACTATAATTTGAATATCAAAGAATGTGATATGTGTTGGGAAACGCAGTAGATAGTAATTAAGCATTGCAACGGTAATAATTTAATAAAGGTAAACTGAAGCAAAATTGTTAGAACGATTACGTATTGTAAAATGTGTATATAATTCTCTAATTAAACTCCATCTGGATTTAATAGACCTATAATCTTTTTTACTGATTTTATTGCAATGGTATCTTATAGTGTAGCTGAGCTTCACATCGTATTTCACGCTTATGGGACGCTTGATATTCTTCAAAGTTAATATATTTAATATTTTCCATTAGCAGGAAGCCAACCGATGTGCATGACAGGGAACAAAATAATTAGAAGGGAAAAATAGAAATAACCTGATTAAATTTTTTCATTGATTGCGCCCTCCATTAAAGATCAAATGGCATCTGATTAGCAAATGCATTCGGTCCATCTTCAGTTCACTCGTTGCACGCTTTACTTCTTATTAATTTAAATTGGAATATTGATTGCATTATCGATGCTTTTAGACGAGGAGCCTGAACTGCGTGATCGAGTCTGCTGCATTTTAATGCGTTTGCGATGCGCTCTCAATCCTGGTTCTTGATGTAAGAAATGCAAACGTTCGTGGCCAATTGAATTGGAAGTTCCCCTGTAACTTGTTACGTGCAAGAGTTTGCATCCATGTTACATTCGTGTAAGGAGCAAATTTAGTTCTCATGAATTCAATAAAGTATAATGCCAGCGTCAAAATACTGCAGCTAACTCCAGGCGATGTGAGAAATGCAAACGTTCGTGGCCAATTGAATTGGAAGTTCACCTAGCTGTAACTTGTTACGTGCAAGAGTTTGCATCCGTGTTGCATTCATGTAAGAAGAAAATTTAGATCATGAATTTTGAATTTTTTTAGATCATGAATTATTGAATTCATCATCTTGAATTCAATAAAATATAACACCAGCGTCATAATCATGAAGCTAACTTCAGGCGAGCTCTGGATACCTGTGGACCTGTTTTTCACGGTTAACAATACACTATAGAGCGCCACTGGAAACCGTGAAAAATAAGCTGACCGGGCTGCTCTATGTCTTATCTTCTATTCTTGTGAGCGATATCCGATCCAATGGACTCTTTACGACCCGACCTGAGATTTTCTTCTTGCAGGAAAGAGATTTTCTTCTTGCCGGAAAAAGATTTTCTTCTCGTCGGAAAAAATTCGATGATGAGAAGAAATATTCACCATGTATAATATTTTAATTCTCAAAGGAGTGAAAATTCGAGAAGGTCAAGGTGTGCGTTTCCGGTTGGACTCGTCGACAGGCCTTGCGTATCATTTTGTAGTCCTCTGGGTGTAGATATTTGTAATTTAAATGCGAACAAAACATTAAGATATCATTTCTTAAGATGCTTCTACCTTGAAAATTTAACAATATTCAATATTTTCATATATATATGACCGAATATACAGGGTGCGGCGCGGGAACTTACTTATTTGAATTGCGCGCCACGTGGCGGCCATTAGTCCTAGGAAGGTGGCGCCATGCGCAATATGGTGCGCGGGCTATGAAGTTTTTCGTCCACTCAGTTCAGTTGCGACCATGCAGTGGTCGAGAGAGGAGCGCGCGTTCGCAGTTGTAAAAAAGAAAGAATTAAAACGCTATCTTTAATACTTTTTACTTTGTGATTTTTTTAAAAGAGTAAGTTCCCACGCCGCACCCTGTATATGACCGAATATATATGACCGAATACATATGACCGAATATATATATATGATATATATATTATATGACCGAATATTTTCAAACAACAGCACAAGAGAGTTCACAAGAAAATTCACAATTGCAGTTGCCTTTTTTTATATATGACATGTTTTTAAAGTGCTTGAAAAGATCCTGCATGCCATAATAGCGTTTCATTTCGTTCGCTGCCAGTCATGCCGATATAGTTCCATGAACTACTTTATTAGTTCACTAATATTGCTCTATCTATAGAATTAGTGCAGAAGCTTCTGCTTGATTTTCTATGTTCTTGCTTTCTTGTACTTTTGTTCTGCGTCTGGACGGTCTGGCTAAACTACTTTATTAGTTCACTAATATTGTTCTATCTATAGAATTAGTGCAGAGCTTCTGCTTGATTTTCTAAGTTCTTGTTTTCTCGTACTTTTGTTCTGCGTCTGGACGGTCTGGCTAAACTACTTTATTAGTTCACTAATATTGTTTTATCTATAGAATTAGTGCAGTAGTTTCTGCTTGATTTTCTAAGTTCTTGTTTTCTCGTACTTTTGTTCTGCGTCTGGCTAGCGAGCGCGTGATCCCCAACGATTTGACAAGATTATCCTCCTTCCCTTCTTTCGGCCGTCGCGGCGGCTGACCGTCATATATATGTGCTCAGCGTCGTAGTAGAGAAATATTTGCGAAGAACTTCTTTCATTTCGAGCCAAATTGTTTTCTTGCTCGGCAAATTGCTTCCGTTTCTTTGTTGAATTAGTTTCCAAGTTAGGATCTTTGATCTCTCATGAAGGCTACAGCTGCATATTCTGTTATTGTAGATCTAATAGATCTCGTGACGTTGGAACCTAAATAATTTGTTCCAAAACATTTATTTATAATAAAATAATAATAATGTAACAATTTGTTCAACAATATCTCGATGTATATAAATGTGTCAATAATAATATAAAAATGTATATAAATCAATTCTTGTTTAATGAGGTACTTATTTGCGTCTGATGTACATCTGATGTCATGCGGTTCCTCTTTTGACGTCGTATATATGACCGACGCCTGAGCTTCGAATACGTGACATTCCACTGGATGATTAGTTGCTTTTCATTCTAAAAGTTCACTTAAAATTAACTTTCGAAAATTATTTTTAATAAATTTAAAGCGTTGCATAATTTTCGCGAATTTTCGGGCGGCTCAAAGAGTAAGTTTGCAAAATCGCCCGCTCGGGGGTTAAATTGCGTGAACCCGATCTATGCCATCAACGATCCTCCGTGAATTCTGGCAGGTCGCATCTTTCCTCTTTGCCAGAATTCGGCCAGCAGTCTTGAGGAATGAAGCTCAATCCCGAGTCACTAGAGATCTCCTGCAAATCTACGAATTCCCGGAAATGAATCGTCTCGTGGCTCACGTCAATTTTTTTCAATGCCGCCGGCATTGAAAAAGAACATTTTCAATGTTCTTTTGGATACATTTCTCTCTCGAGTAAGAAGAAGAAATTAAGATTGTTACTTAATTATTACCATCAAATTCAATGCTATTTCACTCTTATATTACGGATTGGAATATCTAGCATAGCCGTATTCATGATCGGGAGCAAATTTAATATCTTCTGATGATAAATTTCGTATTTATTTTCACATATCAATTACGAACTCGGGCGAAGTTCAATTTAGAGTCAAGAGCCTGATTTGGTTGTATATCAGGGAGTGCTCTGCGAGTTGAGATTCTACTCTAGCCACATGCGGGCGAAAGGTTCTACTCTCGCCAAGCTTTCAAGACTCTACTGTAACTACCATAAATTGTTCTCGAGGGCCTTCTCTCGAGGGTAGACGTCTATTCACATAAGCCGAAACTAGGGCGCGCCGATCTGTAGTCAAACTCACGCATTTGCCTGCGTAAATAGCGCCCTGATAAATAATGTTCAATATTTATGCGAAGAATCATTCAATTCAGGTATTTTTCTCATCTGGTAATAGCTCTCACAGCAACGAAAGAATGAAACAACCTTATTTTACATGGGAGTTCTATCAATATTTCATAGACTGATGATTTGTAGTTTTTACGTCGTATTTATGAGCTATATTTATCCTGACCTAATTATTTGAGAATACAGTCGAAAAAATCATTTCATTTACTTTTTCTGCGAAAAAAGCTTATCGCGATTTATTCAATGAGCCAAGTTATTTGACAATTTCCAGAGCAATGCGAGAAATATTCCTCGATTAAAAATCATTGATATCAAATATAAAGTATTGCGTCCGTAATTACTCCCGGTTCGATCTTGAACAAACATTTTTTTTCATATCCGCTAAAAAATCCACGACTTTTATGGAATTATTTGTACATATTTCTATTATAATTAGGCGGAGAAAAAAGTTTGCCACTGTAATTGATGGACGTTATTTGGCCTCATCTACAGTAAGTGAATGACTTCAGTATACAGAATTGAATATCTGTGGGGATCCATCAGTCACCTCAAGCAACGCACAAAAAAATTATTCACATATACAAACACATCCCTGAGTTGACCTTGCTGATCTTACATTTTTAACCAAGCATTCAAGCACCGCATTTGACTACTGAATCGAACTTGACACCTAGCGATGGTCGCTGCACAGTCGCAACTTATTTATACGGTATATAATTAGTCTTAACCCGAGAGACTAACATGCTCATTCCGTCGCACAATTAATGTCTTGCTTGAGTCAATTGCGTGTACGTACGAGTTGTGCGCAGGCGGGATCAAATGCATCAGTAATGCGATCATCAATGGCTTGATACCTACGAACTTTGCCCTGCATATAATAACTAGTAAGCTAACGCAGTAAGAAATAATGAAGGCGTTTCTGAGAAGTCGGTACTCTATGGCTTTGAAGTTAAATTTCGATCCGATAGAATAGGATTGATGATCCTAATGCATGCTTAGGAAAAGTGACGTACGTTCGCGTTTTTAGCGTATTTTCTCATTTATGGAAAAAAATGCACTATTGTGTTCGCCATGTCCATCTGTCTGTCTTTCTGTCCGTCCGTCCGTGACCTCAAGTTTTCGTCGACGAAAAAATGCGCTCTCTGTCACTCACTGCAGTGAGTACTGAGTTATATTTTTTAACATTCTTCGAGCCACAATGCACCCAAGGTTACAAACAACGTCGACTTTAAATCGTTTGCTTTTGTCGCCAAATTTCAAGCCACACTTGAGCTTTAGTATAATAAACACTGCCAACTCGTAGAGCCAATTTCTAGGAAACTTTGGAAATGTTTTATAAATAATTGGACTATTAGTGACTATCGCAGTGTTTACCGAGGTGGTGTTAACAGAGGGCGCAGTGTGCTCTGCAGGGTAGCGAATTATCTCTCCCGGTGCAGGCAACTTTATCGATGCTTCTTCTTGTTTGACGTTACCTCAGTTTGCGTCGCATACAGCAGGAGGGTTGCATGATCAGAATCAGTATTAACGGCGATGAGAAATAATAAATTATTCGATTACTTAGACCTACAAATTAGTGAAAGAACTATTGAAAAAAAGCCTTTCGTGAGCAAGTTACTAAATATGATCACTTGAAATCGCTTTCCAAATAGACCCATTATTGCCCCGGTTTGTGCTTGAAGCTTCGTTATCATGTCTCAGCCAATAACCAATTATCTAACAATCGTTTCATACATTGCATCATTGCATATCATGCATAGGAATTAAATTAAAGGCATTTAAATGAATGTTTTCACTGGGATAATGGAATTTAAGTTATTTCCGGATTTTTTTAAAAGTCGGAAGGTAGCAATATCTTTTCAATCAATTAAAGTAATTTACTGAGATTTAATTAAATTGAGGCATGGCAGTTACTTTTCACATTTGAATTTATTTTAAATAGTTTTTTAGCTTAGTAACCGTATTTAATAGATTTATCAATTGCGATATATACTCCTTCAATATGAACAATTTTTGAAAATTCATGGGCGTAAATAGATATTTTAATTGAATACTTTCGTTCACTGAGTACATAAATACGAATTACTCCATATTTTTATGCTTGCCCGGGAAATTGTCAACATCTATCATTATCAAATGAGAATTTCATCCTTGTACAGCCATACGACTAACCTTATGTCTAAGAATTAATAGAATGCAAGGCATGCAAATAATGTTATTCGCGCTTAAAATATAGATCCCTTTGTATAATTTGAGTTCGGCACGTGATAAATGAAGCAAAGGTTGACTGTGGCGCGCGATATGTGAAGATCTAACTTGAGAAGCATCTACGCGATGCCTTCTGAATGGGCATCAGTTTACCATTGTCATTCAACAAAATAGTGCAATCGACGTAGCCCTTCCAATTTAACATTGTTTCCGTGTCACTATTCAATTTGTTTCAATGTCACTATTCCAATTTGTTTCCGTGTCACTATTCATGTAACTTTAACATGGTGCCTCGTGATAGCGGATATGACAATTTCATTCACATGTTTCTCATATTTCCACAGGATCAGAATTCACCAGGACTATTTGGACTAACAGACGTGCACTCTTAGTTTTAATTATTTTACAATTTGAATGATGCACAACGCTCATCCATCACCGAACTCTTGAATATGAACGGTAAATATTCGCTGAACACATCCCTTTTCGACTCGTATGTATTTCAAAGTAAAGGCTATTTATTGCAAAGGACTTAGAAATATGAAGTAACGCATATTGATGTAATTTGATTTACATTTAAAATGAATTCATAAAAAATATTTTATAACGTGTTCTTTTCGAGTTTATTTTTGTTTTGTTTGTTCACTGATGACTTCCTCTAAGATTTTGCTTTCACGTATTTTAAGTAGTTAATTATCGGCGACTATTCGGTGCAAAAACGAGTTCATTCATTCACTTAACAACAAGAATTTTTATCTCTTCATACTCTAGTTTGATACCGTACTGAATTTTTATAACAGCCACGCTGTTCCTGAACCTAAGCCGCGAGGAGGAGTTGGACATCTCCTCCCCAGAGGACTTGGCTCCAGCGAGACCCAGACTGCAGCTGGGCGTGCAGGCGGTGGTCACCGTGTGCTACGCCGTCGGGATCATCGGTAACATTCTCGCCCTCGTCATCATTGGCAAGTCAGAGACGAAGAAGTACAAAAAACAAGTGAGATAAACTCTAGATTGTGGAATATTACTGTGTACAGGTTAGGTTGTTATATACATTTCACGACCAACATAAGTATCCTAATTCATTATTGAAATAGCAACATTTCACGACCAACATAAGTATCCTAATTCAATATTGAAATAGCAATGAATGCTTGATTTCACTTCATCCATATTTTGTAAGACCTGGATAAATATCTGAAAATGAAGCCTACTCGATGATCGTAAGTTATTTTGCAATCTTTTTAGTTTTGAAAGCTCCTGCGGCAAACTTGTATTAAACTCACGATGTATGGTTATAAAATACAGTGCACTCACTTAATTTCATTCATGCAATAATTTTTCGTCCTGGAGAAAGTTATTCTTGTTTATGAAGCCATAAGTTGTATGATCGATGTTTAAAATATCGATGTTGTATACTCAAAAAACTGATGATCGATGTTTAAAAAATTAATATTCATTGTCAATTTTGATAATAGTTTTAATTCTGATTAATTTAGTGAGACTTTTTAAATCCGAGTTATGATTCATCACTCGTGACTTGGGCCTATACTTTCAAAAAAGTTAAGAGATCGTAAGTTCATCAGCCAATCATTGGCGGCCTTTCAAGCAAAACACCAATCATAGAAAAGAAATAGAGCGTAAGTACTTACGTTCACTTAATCATAGACAAAAAAATAGAGCGTAAGTACTTACGTTCACTTAATCATAGACAAGAAAATAGAGCGTAAGTACTTACGTTCACTTAGCGATTTTTGAAAGTATGACCCCTGAACTCGTGCGCCAGACGCTGCTGCTGCGCTGCTTGGCCACCAACGACCTGGTGGCGTTGCTAGGGTCGTGCCTGCAGATGTACGTGACGCTGTACTTCAGGGTGGGGTCCACTAAATGGTCATGCGCCGTCAGGGTGGTTCTTAGGGTCTTCGGGCTTGGCTCTGGCTTCGTCGCGCTCGCCATGGCTGTCGAGCGCTGGCTCGCGCTCTCCCATCCATTTTTCTACCAAAAGGTACAAATTTAGAACGAATCGGAACAACATATTAAGCAGAGTCAGTCCAGCAGTAGATATTAATTATTAATTTTAGGTAGAAAGAGGGTTTATGATAAATTAAAGAAACATTCAAATATCTGTTTAGGAAAATGCCAAGAACGAATGCATGTTCAAACATTGGCACTTAAAAGAACTTACTCGAGCTTTTCAGATTATCGGTAGATCATTGATTGATGCCATATTTTGATGGGTAATTTAGGCTCAACCATATTGGTTTTATTTGTTGATTTCGTTGGTAGTTTTAAGAGGACTTCCAATAGCGTCATTGCTTTGTTCAGCTGTGCTCTAATTAAGTTCTTTGCCCTTAGAAATTTCTCAGGCTGTCGAGGTTACCTACAATTAAGGGTTGCGCCATTAATAGACAATGCGTTAAGATGAGGTGTGATGCTCAAAATTTTCGTGGTTTGACGTCCGATCTTTTAAATAAAAAACATAGATCTTGAAGCTTGATATTTGGCGTTGCATCAGTTCTAATTCTAACTCCAAACGCACGCCTAATTACGTATAATAATGGCAACGTATTTGCTCGGCTTTTACGCCAAGTTTTGCTTCCACTTCCAGAATTTCTGGCACACGAATTTTAAAATCTCTATTTTACAAGAGAGGCCAGGTGTAATTGCACCGTTTGTTTAACTGTATTTCCTTTAAAATTGTGGATAAGTTTTTCTGCTTGTGATTATTTAACGTTGTTTTTTCTTTCATTTTTCAATTAATGTTCTAAATTCGGCTTAGTGAATTTTAGTTGCGTTAATTATCGATGCATTTACTCTGTGATATTGTAACCAACGATGAAGATTGACCATGGAATGATTTCAATGACGATATTGTGAATTATTGTGGCCTTTTATTTGCGCAATAATACTTAATTATTTGCGAGTCCAGCAATCGAGGTATTTTGAAAACTGACCTGTCAAGTGCACTCGGATTGTTTTAATGACATCATGCAGTTCGGAAATAATAAGTTAAAAATACTACTTTTAATTCAGCAAGCCACAACAGCTAAGCTAACATTAAAATGCCGTCGCTCTGACCAGAACGTGACCCCGGGAGGCTTGCTGAAGTTTGTGTTGGGGTTATGGGGCACCAACGCCGCGCTGGTGTGCTGCCCACTTTTGGGTTTCGGTTTGTGGTACGACGAGACACTAGCGCGCCCCTGCGCCAGATACCGAGACGCCTCGCGCCCAGGCGACGTGGCATACGCCTACCTCGTCTTCTGTCTCGGTGAGTCAACGTCATACGTTCATATGTCGACGTCATAATACCGTTGAGATTCTAAGGACCATTCCTGTGCTGAGGTGCTCAATTAAATGGCAAATAAACGCTACCTGATCCGGTACAATAACCACGGCAGTTGAATCAATATCGCAGGGTATATTTAGTATACAGCTACATTGCCGGGAAATTATGAATATTTCGTTGAATCCATGCAGGAAAATCCAATAAAATAGTGAGGATTGGGTTGAAGTTTTCCAACAAATAAATTAATGCACAAATCGTTTAAAAAGCGCTTTGCCGCATGTTATTTAATTCCTGCTGTTTCTGTATAGCATTTTGCCTTCCCTCAGGCATGGTGATGTGTGCCGTGATCGTGGCTTGCAACGTGTCCGTCATTAAGGTTTTGTGTCACGTTGGCAGGAGCCGAAACGAGCCCATGAGGTGCTCAAGGGCATCCTATGCCATGCAGAAACAGTCTTCATTTTCGCGTGATAGCTATCGGTCTTCTAAAAAAATGGACAGGCCACCAGACGGCCACGAAGGAAAAATTGACGAAGAACTTCCACTGGTTGGAAATGAAACTCAAAACACTGACCCAAAAGAGAAAACCCTTTGTATGCAAGAATTGAGATACAGCGATGTAGATGTCGACGCTAAATGCAAAATACAAAAAGTCGAGCATGAGTACGTACAGACCAACAATCAGGGAAGTACGATTTCTAAAAGTTGCTACATACCTCCAAATCCCGTAAAAGACGCGGATAAGCCTACTTTAATGGAACAGGAGAGTGTGTCGTTTATGGACGCTAGGTCAAGTCTTCGTAGGTATCTGGCCAAAGGCAGCAGCAAAATACTTCGGAGAAGCTCTTCAGTCTCGATAAGCAAGCGCTACAAGCACGCCACGCATGAGGAGCAATCTTTTGCCAAGCTTATGACAGTGCTGAGCATCGTGTTTCTCATCTGCTGGATGCCACAGTTTGTACGTTATTAATCAAGTATATTTAACAAGACGACAGTAAAAATCATAATTTTTCAGGTTGTGTTGAAGTATAAAATTTCAATCGTCTCATGTCTTTTCTCACATCTTATAAAATGACTTGTATATATTCGTTTTAAACCAGTTATTTGATAACATGCTTCTCTGATAACATGATTCATCAGAAGTGTGTGAATTTCACAAATCCATTAATGATTCCGATTACTTTCGCCTATGAATATACGTCCAAAAAGTATATAACTTCGAATATACACTGTTAGAAAAAACGGTCCCACTGGCGTTCTAGTGGCCGGTCGTCCCGTGAAAATAAACTTTTTCGCCGTTTTTATCAGATGTTTTACGGATTTTCAGTGTTAAATTGGAATAAAAACGGCGACACGGTGTTTATTTTCACGTGCCGACCGGCCACTGAAACGCCGGTAATACCGTTAACGGTAATTTTTTTAACAGTGTACGCAGATAACTTGCCTGCTTACTTGTGCATGTCATATTTCCTGTCCTCTCTGCACGCAGTTCACCATACCTGCCTCGCAACAAAAGTGGTTCGGGGACAACCCTAAAGTTTTCAGGATAGCTGATATTTTAATAGCACTCAACTTCGTTATTAATCCGTAAGTAAACAGCGCATAAGCGTTATAGAGTACGGCAGAGATGGCTTTACCGTAATATACGCAATAGTTGATCTACATAATTAAATTTCCATTAACTAGTATAGAGATTACACAGGCATATATGCAGATATGTGTGAACAAATCATTTATTTTAATGTGCCAATAAAATTAAATGATATATCGTGTCAATTATCTTACGGCTACCGCCACTAGCTGTCACGTGAATCTAAATGAACAATGTTTTGCATGAACAGGAGACTAACTTTCCGGTTATAATTATTCAGATTTGGATTCGTCTTTCCCCCTTAAAAACAAATAAAATATTTAATATCGATATTGCATTGTTTTATAAAACGGGCAAACTTACTACCGTGACTTTATTGTGACACCTCAATCGTCATTGAAGATAGTGTGTTGGTATTGTTAGTAGTATCGACCGTACATCTCGTATTACTCCTCGAAAGTTCGAGATGTTTCACCATGTATTGTTATATATGAAGCTTCCAGAAGGATTGGATGAAGTTAGTTTATTGCAATAGCTAGCAGGAATTATTTTTTTATATTTAGCGCACAAATTTGTGCTTGCAATAAACATCAAATGATTAGAATCGTGAATTTTTTTTAATTAATTAGTAAAATCATTTTTTTTTTCATGAAAGCAACCCGATTATTTTTCGCTCTTTTTTTAGAGATATCTCGGGACCTATTGTAGAAAACTGGAAATAATAATAATGTTTTTTTTTTTTTAAATAATGAAGCGATATTAAGCCCACAAATTTTACAGCTACGTATATGTGATTCTCCGTCGGAGGCGTAAACAAAAGCGACGCTACATCCATGAATGCGGAAAGTTTTGCCGGAGTTGCACATCCTCTTGGCGATCTGTCACTTGTCGGTCGGGGCGACGTTCAGAGATGCCGGAGAAGCAGCAGGCGTCAACGCTGCAAGACGCGGCCAGCTTGCAGGATGGACTCTAAGAGAAGTGAAGATATGAAACTTAAGATGGGATATCATTTTATTTGCTATTGAAAGTTAAGGTTAATTTAAGAACTACCCACCTTCTATACTGGTAGCTGCACACAAGCCTTTTGCTTACATGCTTAAATTCTTGAATATTTTAATACTCTTGACAATCTTTAAGTTACATTTCATCCACGGAGAATTAATTTGCAAAGTACTTGCTTTCGACATCCCCCCAAGAGCCAGTGAGGACATATTTTGATTCAGAAACTGAAGTGAACAGAACTAACACGTATATGCCTGATGAAATGTAATGTACTTGAAACACTCATCAGTTAATGTTTTAAGCTCATCATTCATTCATTTCACAGAATCGGCATTTGAAGGGAGGGTCTGCATTGACGGCTGCTGACACAGCGAACGGTGTTATAGAAGACATCAACGAGGTTCACCTTTGCATGAGGAAATCCTCTTCTTTGATCCAAGAAATATCAGCATTGATAAAAAAAACACATCTAGTACAAAGATTTATCTGATATTTAGAAGGAAAAGACAAAAATGTCAAATAGATTTAGTAGTGGCTCAGCTTCCACGAGTCCATGTCAGAGGCCAGTTTTACTCACTTCATATTACTTTCCATGGTCAAGCACGCTATGGAGGGCATTGCAGCTTATGAATTCAAGTCACCACCGATAAATCATGCTTGCTCTTGAGCGATGCAGACTTGCATCTGGCCTACCTATTTTCTTATTTTTCTATTCGACTCTCCACCCAAAATAAATCTGACTGAGTCTAACCTAACCTCATAGCTGCAGTAAGGAGGAGAGTCGGAGTAAATGAGAAGGTAGAGCCAGTCATTGGCTGCAAGGAAGTGGAGAGTCTTGGCAACATTCCTATATAATATAGTTAGGCTACACGCGGGTAGGCACCGTTCGTGGGCGAGTATGAATATGAGAAGGCCGTAAACTTCGGCGCTGTACTCTGTGGCTTCTTTCACTCTGAATGAGTGTAGTTATTACATGATCTGGCTGCGAGTTGGCTACAGGGCAAGAGTTGCGAATGTAGCTCACGGCTGCGTCCCTTATACAAGCTGACCCGTGCTCAGAGACGGATCGCGAAGACTGGATGTTAATCGTACTCGGTTCGAAGGATTTGAAAATGCAACTTTTTCGTAGCTATCAAATTAAAATCGGTTTTCGTAAAACTAACATACAATGGTAAAAATAAGTGCCTTTGAATTAATATTGCACGTGGTGTTAACTAGCCCATTAGAAAGTTTTATTTCGAACATGGACAGATGAACACATTAGGAACCTAAAACGAGTGTAAATTCTCTGATCATGATTCTTAACTAAAAACAACCATTCCCTTCATTCCCGTTAAGAGGAACATAACAAACATTCCCTTCAACCTGGTAAGTTGACAGCCAGCGTCGAACTAAAATCAAACACTTAAATCATAACAGACTATAGCTGAGTTGCGTGCGACATATAGCACGCAATTTAAACGCACAACGTGCGACATACGCACTTTCATCCCTTAAATTCACCGTGTATCATAAAAGATACATAAATCCAATATTTGCCTAAAAATGCTAAGGTAATCAGGCAACTTGCCTGCATCACTCCTTGAATCAAGTACGAAACATACCAAGTCAAACTATAACAAAACGAGTTACGTCGGTGTTGTGCGGCGCGGTAAACGTAGCAAAAATGCGTGGTCTCTACATTAAATGCGTGCATTTAATGGATAACCCTTCAAATGTACTTGTAATAACTTTAAATTCAACACTGGCATTAGGGTATCACTGGCGTCATGTGGCAGGTCTAGAATTACTAGAAACGCCGTTGTGTAGACTCAAAATAAATTTAAAATGATTATTTACCAACTAAAAAACATCAAACTAGTATTTTTACAACGCATCTGTATATACGGGTATAAATGCTAATTTGAGGATATCTTTAGAATAGTTATATTCATTAAGGAATAATATGAAACATTTATCAGATTATTTTTCAAACTAGAAACTTTTTTATGATAGAAACTTAGCTCGATTATTTTCAACTCAATCAGTGCCACATGTCCGAGTCATTTAATGATGAAGTAAGATGTAGTAAACCTAAAAGTTACCAAATTTTGAAAAAAATTATTTGAAACGTTCAGGCGATATTGCATGCTTTGCGACATAAAACGTCTGTAAGTTAACTTTACAATGGACTGGAGTGCATGGCAAAACAGAATTTATTTAAAAAACCCATCATTAAAATTTAATGATTTATCTAAGTGATCTCACAGTCTTGTCCGTCTATTTTGTTTTCAACAGAGCTCTGCTTTCAGTCTGTCATCGATGATATCCTAGCGTGTCGGTCAATGCTGAATAAGCAAAGGTTCAACTCTAATTATTTTGAGACGTTTGTAATTGAGCATATGAAGATAGATAAAATATAATATTATTATTGCCTGTCAAGTATTGCTTGGATTCGAGGCGGCTACAGATAAAGCCCTTGATTTGATCTCCTAGCGGTATAGTTCTCTCCCTTGTAAGAGGCTTTGGAAATTCAAAGTATTTAATGTTGTTCGATGGAGGTTATTTTATAAATAACGACTCCCATGTTTAGTTATTTTTAAGGCGGTCGAACTCAGTGTAACTAGGTATCATAGGTAGCATAAAGCTTTAATTGATGCACATAGACGTGACCGCGACGTGTTGATGTGTTCCGAAGTTGCCGCGCGTCTGTCGCGCTTTATAATTTGCTGTCTTAGCTTCTTACTGAAATACATGTGCGTGTCTCTGATCGTATTTCACTACTTCGAAATTCATACACTCAGGAAAGCACAGAGTCCATGTACTGAGCTAATCAGCTCAGCTAACGTAATCGTGTGTTACCAAATCCGTTATTGCCATCTTAATTTGCAGGAGCTCACGTCATCTTCTTGATGAAGGAAAACACACTTCTGTCGAACCGTCACCTAATTTTGGGCCTACTTTAAATAGTTCCTTCGAAGTTAAACTATGTTTTACTCAGAAGGTGCCATAACAGTTGCAGTACTGCTAATTTATTTAAGACTTCCCTATACATTTTTCCAGGTACGCAGACGATAATACCTGAACTTTCAAATGATGCGGGTAGACCATTTTCTGTAGCATTGTCGCGCAGCGATAGAAAATTTTCAAAAGTGGTGTTTCGGACCCAAACTAAATTTCGGATATTATGATTGAATTGTACGTTTCTCTTCGTGATGGATGTCTAGACACAATTATAAGGGGGCTTCATGAGTAATTGCTTACAGTGAACTGAACATCTTACGGATTAGTGTTTCGTTAACTTTAGGATGCATGGCGTTCAATGAGTACACATTAACGTCAAGCTATGTTAGCTACGGATGGGCTTCAAAAACTAACAGGTCTTTAATTGTTTAATCATAATACACTATTAATAATAATTTATATCGTTACGATGTTCGTCACATCATCTAGGTCTAGGGCATCGTTCTATTCCGTAATATTGTTGACTATTATCTCGCACGTTTTCCAGGAACAACGTTATTAAAATCGCATGCTCAGAAATTTCTGTTAATGCCGAAGACTCGAGTAGCTTTATGAGGAAACATTTTACATCCTTGGATAATTATTCAGAGCAATTTAGTCTATAATTAGTTGGCGTAATATTCGCATAATGCCGAGCACCGAATTATTGGAGTGCGACTATGTGACATGAAGGTGCAAAAACAGTTTAAATGGACCAACTTCTACCTTTCCCACCTTAAGTGAGGTTACTGCGTGCAGTGCCAGCAATACATGAGGAACAAGTTTATTAACTAACCGTACGATTAAGAAGCACTGGAGTCCAGCTCGCGTAAGCCGATATTATTTTTAAGAGTGCTGTGTTCAGAAGCCCTAGACCGCCGCTAGCTGAGATGGACCCAACTACTTCGAGAAAACTG
This sequence comes from Hyalella azteca, assembly GCF_000764305.2. NCBI lineage: Eukaryota > Metazoa > Arthropoda > Malacostraca > Amphipoda > Hyalellidae > Hyalella > Hyalella azteca. Next base: position 358,683 of record NW_025944682.1, on the reverse strand, counting down.
ATGCAACCGTAAATTGGATTATTGGAGAGCATATTGATCTTGGGTGATTAAAAATATGATGACTTTATTGTATTGTATTATCTATTTTTTGCCACTCAGAAAGTGTTTACGGTCTATTTTGTACATTGTAAACGGGATGTTGAGGCAAGCTCATTTTGGCTGAGTTACCCATCGCGGAGAAGTTGTGTGCTCAGTGTTACTGGGTTGGGGTGACACGGTTTGTACTCGAAATAGGCAGAGCCAAATTTGGGCTTCCAAGAATAAATTCCACTGCAGTTCTGGGCATAACTCTTAATGAGTTTCTCTAACGGACTAATAATAGCGTAGGTGGAGTTCTTGGATAGTTCCGGATTTTGGCTGCGTTGGGCGGTTTACAGCCGTTCCATTCGCACCCTCGTGTCGTACAGGCTAATAACATCTGCGCTCGAGTAAATTGTCAGCGGCTTATTGGAAGCTTGTACCCTTCAATAGTCGCGCTTTTGAAGCGTAATTGCCACCCTGGTTCTGTGTTCTTGGCAGTGCATTAGGGCTCGAACCCCTGATCATTGCGTTGGTTGTCGGCATCGTGGTGCAGCGCGTACCTGTACTCGTGCTTTCCGTCGCTGTCCGGTCGTCAGTTTTGTGGTGCGGCTAGTACCCGTATCTTTGCTGTCCACTCCTGTGAGGTCGTCAATTTTGTGGTGCGGCTCGTACCCGTATCCTTGCTGTCCACTCCTGCGAGGTCCTCAGTTTTGTGGTGCGGCTCGTACCCGTATCCTTGCTGTCTGGTCTTCAGTTTTATAGTGCGGCTCGTACCCGCATCCTTGCAGTACACTCCTGCAAGGTCGTTGTTTGGTGGTGCGGCTCGTACCCGTATCCTTGCCGTCCGGTCGTCAGTTTGTGGTGCGGCTAGTACCCGTATCCTTGTTGTCCACTCCTGTGAGGTCGTCAGTTTTGTGGTGCGGCTCGTACCCGTATCCTTGCTGTCCATTCCTGTGAGGTCGTCAGTTTTGTGGTGCGGCTCGTACCCGTATCCTTGCTGTCCACTCCTGCGAGGTCGTCAGTTTTGTGGTGCGGCTCGTACCCGTATCCTTGCTGTCCGGTCTTCAGTTTTGTAGTGCGGCTGGTTTCAAGAACAGACTAGATAAAGCTATGGAAAAATATATGTTCAGATTTGAAATGCCTAGCATCATATCGAAGCCGGTGGAAGTCGAGTAGCTATTTCAAACTTTCGTCAGTCGTGAAAAGATCTGGTCAAGTGACACGATTTTAGATCTTCTGTGAACAAGGCACGAAAAGGAAAAGAATCGGCGACAGGCCACATCAGGCCTACACTGCAGCACCGAGATCACTGTATTATGTTATGTTAAGTCGGCACGCTACCCGTAACTATTTCGAGTACACACGTACTCTACCTATATATCCAATAAGTGTTTCGCAACTTTCACAATTTTATTCTTTCTTGAAAATTAATTGAAGCTTTGATGAAATTTCCTCGCTCTATAACTTTGGACAGAAATTTTGTGTAAGGTAGCGGCTTTATTACAGCTGGCAATGTTATGTCGCCCTGTGGCGGGAACATTCTGGAGTTCATACTGCGCGGGCCTTACTTAGTATCATGGGGAGCGCCGCCGTGCACCACCAATTTTGTGCACCAATAAGCCCTGAATCGAACGCCTTGGATCTCTCCAGACATCCACCAACCAGCCGTGAATGGAACATGATATCCGTAGCCGACCCTTGACATCATTCTGCTTTGAATATTTTGAGCTCTACTCCCCCTAGACACGAGACCAAATAGCATAGAGTCGAATGACCGTCCACCACCGAACGTTGCGTCGAAGCATCACTTCATACCCTGGCCACCGCTCGAACTGGAACTTGCGCGCAACAGCCTGAGACCACTCGGCTTCGTCCTCATCTGGCCTTGCATAAAACCTGTCGTGCACCACTCCACTAGACCGCGGATCGAATATGACTTCCGGGCATCGGTAAATTACGTAATTTCGGTAAATTACGTTCACCGCATCTGAGGTTAGGTTTCAGATAGCATAGTTCTGTTCCAAAACTTATCGTCCTTCTATGAATGGCCTTTCGACCGAGGGATGGTTCGACGCACGGCCTGGATACGGACGGCTTGGTGGCTGTTATCACATTCGCTGCAAGGCTCCGGCGCGCTACGTCCGAGTGGTGCAGAATTTTTTCGCGGTACGGCGGACGATGCTAGGCCATTCGATCGTCGGCTGTTTCTCCTGAGGGCTGATTGGTCTAATTCAATTGATTCGATCTGTTTGGTGGTTTTCGACCGCTTATATGATTGTCCAGAAGTGTTGAATGCTACGTTCCGGAAGGCAGGCATCATGATAGTCCATTACATCCAGGGCAGTGGTGGTCTTCGGTAGGCGACCCTCATGGGGAGCGTGATACGCAGCCATGCACTACCAAATTTATGCACCAATCAGCCTTGAAAGGAACGCCTAGCATATTTCCGTATGACCACCAATCAGCAGAGCTGAGCAGCGCTACTTTGAAATGTAGCGGCCGCTACCACTACATGCTCTAAAAGCAGCGGGCGCTATCGCTACCGCTACAATTGCTTAAATGTAGCGCCGCTACCGCTACTGAAAATGTAGCGGCCGCTACATGTTGCGCGCTACTGCCCACCTCTGGTAACAACTCGCATGCTGACACTAGTAACAGGCTGAGGTTGACATCATTACACCGAAATCTTTCGTACAGTTTTATTCTGTAATTTATATTATGTATGAATCATCCTGGTTTTTAAATAATATTTTATACTATTAAGTAAAATCTAAAGGCTTTATCTATAAAAGGTAGCAGTAGTGCTGTAGCGGCAAAACCTCGTATCGCTACTTAAATATGTAGCGGGCGCTACTGCTACCGCTACAATTGCTTCAAAATCACTCAAGCCTTCAATGTAGCGCCGCTACCGCTACATGTCGCGCGCTACTGTCCACCTCTGCCAATTAGCCGTGGATTAAGCCATCCGTCGGTAAATAGCCCGTGGCATCATCTTGCTTTAAATATTAGGAGCTTTACGCCACCATATTCTGAAGCGAATAGCCCAGAGAGTAATGGTTGTCCACCACTGAACGTTGCATCTAATCATCACTTTAACCCCGAATTTAGCTCGAACTGTAACTTGCGGACAACTGACTGCCAGTAGAACTGCATGCATCCTGCCGTGCCCGTGCACCACCAGACGGTCACTTTCAGCTCACAACTCCGGGAGTTCTGTTACTAAAATCTATCGTCCGCCGAGTGTCTTCCGAAGCCTCGCTAAATAACGTAAGTAACTTTTAGTTCACAGCATCAGGGGTTAGGTTTCAGATAGCATAGTTCTGTTCTAAAATTTATCGCCGTACGACGCGTGGCCGTTCGACCGTAGGCTGATTCGACACACGGGACAGATACGGACGGCTCCCGGCGCGCTCCGTCCGGGTGGTGTAAAATTTTGTCGCGTATTGGCAGACGACGCTGGGCCATACAACGTCAGGCTATTTTCCTGTGGGCTGATTGATCTAATTCAATGGATGTGATCAGTCTGGTGGTGTGCGGCTGATAATGTTACAGTCAAGAAGTGAAGTAGGCTACTTTCTTCAGGTAAGGGATCATGATAGTCCATTCGAAGCACGGCAGTGGTGGTCTCCGACAGGCGTCCCGGGAGCACAGCCGTGCCATGGTATGCTGATCCAACCATTACTCAGGTTGTATTGCTTTTGAGTGAAACTTGATAAAGCATGCCTGTTATATTCGCTTTTCGCTCACCATTAGAACGTATAACCCCGCTACTGGAAGTTGGCGAAAAAGCGTCAAAAATCAAGAGAAACTATTTAATAAACTTGAAAATATAGAGGATTTATCATTACAACAGGGATAACTTTTGAGATTTTTTTTTAATTATAAACAAATAAAATATTTAGGCATGAATGAGAAATAGACTAAGATATTGAATTTTTTACCGAATTAAAACATGATTCACATTTGCCAAATGATGATCATCTTGTCCCAGAAGATGGGCAGTTCATGTGATTTGGACAACAAAATTTCACAAGTTATTCATGAGTTTGATGGAAAAACGTTTCCAGTGTGCTAAAATTAGTATAATATTCAGTTTTATTTTGAGACCATAAAATTCATGGGAGGAGACAAGTCTGACATTTTTAGCCGCCTGATAGGCCACCATTGAAGCGAGTTGGGACAACAGGAATCTGTAGCAAACGCTAACAACTTCGCCAAACTATAATCGATCTCGATGTAATCATCAACATGCGTTGTTGAGTACAAGTACACGTACCACAGGCCCATTTCCGGCCTACACGTAACTCCGTAGATTCTCAGTTGAGACGAATTGCGATCCGAGATAATAATTTCGAACACATTTCAATTTACATCGCGCTGCAATGTGCGGTACCAAAATTTCACAGCTCTGTTTGACGTAGAATCCTTTTCCACGGCAGTCTCGTCCGGGGAGCCGCTGCCTTAAGCGTGCTCGTGCGTTTCGTCTCGGGTACAGTCCAGATTGCCAATTTAAGGTGTTGCCTTGTCGACTCATAACGTTTATTGAAATAACGCGGGTCACCATCAGCTTCAGTTGTCAAGTTGGAAGACTCAGGCTGCGAGTCATCTTTCAGTAAGACTCTGTTGGGGCGCTGGGGTGGCCAAGTTGATTTTCCTGGTATGGAGAGTTCAAATGACAACACTTATTGTTACTATCAAAATTGTGGTGGCACCGACGATGAAGCATTATTCAGTGGTTCCTCAGATTCGGAGCGGAGTAAATCCAGGTATAGAAGTTGACGACGGCGAAGAGCCCGCTCGCGGGAATTTACACCATTTAAGACGATGAGCATGAGACGTTGCAAAAGTTTGCGACGCGTTTAGAAGATGCCTTTTGCAACCGTTACCCCAGCAAAGATGCTGAGACTAGTAATGCACTGCTGGAGAAATTCCTCGGTTCCTTTCCCCCGAGATTTCATGAAGATATGTGTGCCATCATGAAGATAAGGCGGATGCGGGAAATGTTCAATTGGAGAGCTATGAAGAAGTGTATATCGAAGATGTATTGATATATTCTACATTGACTAGGGAGAAGACCATGAATGCTCCTGAGTTAGTGGAAATTGCAACAAACAGATTACGTGGAGGAAGCTTTGAACACGAGGAAGCTTCTGAAGGAGCGAGAGTAAGCTTCTATCCTTCCCTGATGTCTCGTGTGAAGATAGAAACTGACACTGCGACCCATTTCGCCAGAAAAGGCAACGACTTTACAGTTTTCTACCAGTCTCTCATGCGCTGAGAGGCGCATGCATTATTTAACATAAAAATACGATAGGCGAAGACATCTCCGGTCTTGGGGGCTATTTTGGATTGCTCCAGAGAAATCACCCAACTACCACATTCACTCCTTCGATCCAACTCCACATTCACTCTAATGGACTCCGAATCGTAACAGAGAAAGAGATGGTAATCAAGCTAAGAGGCACGCCTCCTGCAACCAGAGATGAGTGACAATGAATTGGTTGAATATGCCCATCTGCATGTTGCTGAGCAACTGGTGAGCCCTGCCCTTGCCACGGAACTACCGGAGCTCTTAATTGACCCTGACTGCACGGATACTCATTAAACCACGATGGCTTAACCAACCTGACCTTAGATATTAAGAAATTAACGTAACGTAAAACCTGAGGGGATGAGGTTGTTCTTTCTGATTGATCGCTACGAGAAGTACGTTGTCCGAAAGTAAACAAAAGAGTAAAGAAAAGCATCAAGATTTAAATAAAATGAGACCTACCAAAATAACTTGTCTATTCATACTCATGCGAGTCTTTTGGAATATCTACACAGAGAATCCATTCATACCTTGAAGATCAGTGGCTAGTGTGCACTTGGGATTCAAACTACAGGGTGGGACAGAACCGATTGAGCAGTCTAGACTCTAGACTCTAGAGCATTCAGTGCTTGAGACCACTACATTCTCCCTAACTAGCGGTCTGGTGTGCCATCTCAACAATTTGGTGTGGTAGGCCCATACTTCTTCGAGGAACAGGGAGTAACCGTGATAGTGAATTCCGTACGCTATGCTGTAAGAAATTTTAGTTTCCCACATAATAGGTCAAGTAAAGATTTTAATTAAGCTACGCAGAGTTTATTGAAGGTTTCGTTTTAGTTTTCATTCTTCATCAATCTTCGTTAGTAACGAGGTAGTCCAAGTGCGAGATTAAGTTTTGGTTGGTAGGAATGGAACAGGAGGCGAAACCCAAGTCTTCTTAAGGCCCGTTTACACTAGAGGCAACGACATGCGCTTTGAGTCGTTTGCTGCAGTGCCTCACCGTGCACAACCGTTTACACTACTTTTGTACTCGGTTGTTTGAGACCGCGCGCTTTGAACACTAGTTAGTTGCCACCTAGATCTCAATGAGGATGGATGTCACCGAATTTGAGCTGTGGGCCATTGTTCTCGGGTGTGTTGTGGTCCGTCATTCTGCGCACTATGCCATTTGTAAACGAGAACTCAGCATAGGCATCATAATTAGAGAAGTAGCACATTCAAAAACATACAGTTTATAAAAAATATAGTCTATTCTTAAATAAAAAGCTCCAATATTCGTACCGATATTACATCATCCTTTGAAATCGCTAAACGGTAATGCATAAATTGTCAGGAGTTGCTAAAATCACATAAACTAAGCACGTCATGTCAAAATAACTTACATCATTTGTATTTCGATTTTTGGACTCCTTTGACCGAACACTCCATAGACATTCATGTTCTCTATAAAGATCAATTAGGCTCTCTACTAGAGGGTGACTCCAAACGAGAGTGGTGCTTAGTCGACATTTGGAGTGCCGGACCAGCGTACACAATCAACCTTACTAGACCACAGTTTCAAAGGATGATGTAATATCGGTACGAATATTGGAGCTTTTTATTTAAGAATAGACTATATTTTTCATAAACTGTATGTTTTTGAATGTGCTACTTCTCTAATTATGATGCCTATGCTGAGTTCTCGTTTACAAATGGCATAGTGCGCAGAATGACGGACCGCAACACACCCGTGAACAATGGCCCACAGCTCAAATTCGGTGACATCCATCCTCATTGACGTCTAGGTGGCAACTAGTGTTCAAAGCGCGCGCCGCGCGCCCGCCGCGCGGTCTCAAACAACCGAGTACAAAAGTAGTGTAAACGGTTGTGCGCGGTGAGGCACTGCAGCAAACGACTCAAAGCGCATGTCGTTGCCTCTAGTGTAAACGGGCCTGTACAATGCTGCAATGTTGCAAAATTTCTTGCGGCTCTGGATGGAAAACATTGTTGAAAATGAAGCATTGGAAGCCGCATGGTTCCAGCAGGATGGGGCTACAGCTCACACAGCCCGAATGTCACTCAATGTTTTGAGACGCATGTTTCCCAGACGTCTGGTGTCCGAGGGGTGATTTACAGTGGCCTGCGAGGTCACCTGATTTGAGCATCTACGATTTCTTTCTTTGGGGACATCTTAAAGAAAGGGTGTTCAGAAGTCGCCCTAACACCCTACCACAGCTAAGAGAACCGATTATTGCATCAGTTATGGCCATACTTCGCCATATGTGTGAACGTTCTGTAGAAAACTTCCAAGAACGACTCCAACAGTGTGTTGCAGCTAACGGCCACCATCTTCCTGATATTATAAAAAAACCTAAGTATTCTAATTGGTATGTTATGCTAACTTCGAGGAAAATAAACTTTCTTCTTTATGTATCTCCATTACTCTTTTATTTCGCCTCAAAACTGCTCAATCGGTTCTGCCCAACCCTGTATATGTTGGAGGAAGAGCACGCAAGGCCTTCTGACTCTCTGTAGCAGATTCGGCGATTGACAGTCCCGACACATTTGTACAAAATTGTGGTACAATTTAAGGATGTTAAAATACGAAATTGCACCTCATGTACTAAATTAGAATTCCAAGTCACTCCTGTACCGTGAATCCAATATTTACGTGTAGTCACGAACTGTAGTCAGCCAAACCGGACGGCCGGCTGGCGATAGTGACTTTTTTTTAGAGAGTCGAACGTCAGTTCAGTTGAACTTCAGATCCCATCCTGTGCAGATCTGTCCATTTTGGTCTCATCATCCTTTTGTATCTTCAGCAAGTCCTCACCGTAACTCGACTACGTTGTTCCCTTGGCCCATTTCACTTGATGCGTACTCCTTCGTCTTCGCCTTATCTCCAGAGTTAACCATACACTCACAGAGACGCTCGCTACCGCAACGACGAGCAGCACGTGCCGATGGTGACGTGGATGATCAACCAGTCTTGGTGGTTGGCTTTGGGAGGTGCTGAGATCTGCAAGGAGGCCCAAGATCTTAGCGACTGTTTACAATTTGCGACTGTGTACTCGTAATTTCTGTGTATTCTTAATTTAAATTATTTTACGACTGTAAGATAATAATTCCTATAATTTTAATTAGATTGCGGCTATTTCATCAAGCGGTAATCTCGCGCTTCCATAAATGGTGGGGAACTTCTAGTCGGGCCGCTCCGAAGGTAATCTATATAATCCACGCCTACGCCGGGGGAAGTTCAAACTTCAGAGGTTGAACTTGATGCAGTAAATATGCAGCAAACCAGAAAATACCAGAAAAACACCAGATTTACGCAAATATACCAGTTCTACAATATTCATACCAGACATCGTCTCAAATACCAGATTTGTGAAATTGGTATGGAAATATACCAGTTGGGCAACGCTGGTGGACAGGAGCTAGAATTGCAAATTCTCTGATTGGTCAGTTAGCCAGATGGTTTTGATAATAGCTTTCCTGATGAGTCTTGCGTATGAAGTTTTGATAATGCGAAAATTAGGGTGTATTTACGTAACACGTATCTTCTTGTACGTACGTATCAAAAAGGTACGAGGGTTTGAGAATCCGGCCCCAGATCTCAACAACGACCTGCGTGATGTAATGACAAGGTTTAGAGAAATACTGTGGGTTTTGTTGCCGACGTGGAAGCGATGTTTCATTCATTCCAAGTCTCACCGGAGCACCGAGATCTAAATGGTTAAAACAATACCAAGCAAGAAATGGCGACCTATCGAGCTCGCGTCCACATCACCGGGAACACTTCGAGTCCGGCCGTTGCCCCTTACTATCTTCGTAGAGCTGCTGTAAGTTTTGCAACTGTTAAAACCGACCAGGCAATCGATGAATATGCGGAGGCTGCCAGAGATTACATTACCTCTCATTTCTACTGCGACGGCGGGTTAGGCACTGCTGCCACTCCGACAGAGGCTATCGGAATCCTGACGACAGCTAGAAGGTTGTTGACTCGCTACAGGGTCCGGCTGCACAAGATAGTGTCTAATACTCCTGTAGTGTCCTCCGCCTTTCCTATCAGTGAAAGGGCAACGTCGCAAGACGTAGAATTCACATCGAGCCCAACCCACCGCATGCTAGGTGTGAGCTGGAATACTTCCAGGAACTGCTTCGTTATCAAGATCAACATACCCGATCGACTGTTTACGAAGCGCGGTATTCTTTCGGTCGTAAATTCTATATACGATCCGATCGGCTTTGTTAGCTCAGTCACTCTGGAGGGGGCGACTGATCCTTCGCCCCCTCAGACGGCCGACTGATCGTTCGCCCCCAGACGGCCGACTGATCGTTCGCCCCCAGACGGCCGACTGATCGTTCGCCCACCAGAATCTTGTCCGAGTCAGACGAGCTCCCGGGCCCACAGGCGTCTTGACTGGGGACGTTCTCCACCTCCTCACAATCCCAATATGCTTTCTGCCTCTCTCAAACTCTCCACGTTTTCTCCGACGCTTCCCAGGACGCCATCGGCTGAGCGTTTAACCTCCGCTCCACCGACAACTCGGGTAATGCGTACGTCGCCTTCGTGCGTGGGGAGAGTAGAGTGGCTACACGAGCAGCCACATCCATACCCAGACTCGAGCTGTGCGCAGCCGTCGAAACGGTGAGGGCAACTCAGCAGATTCTTCGAGAGCTGAAATCACCCCCTCAAAACGTTCATTTTTACTCTGACAGCAAAGTTGTTCTCGTCTTCATTAAAAGCGAATCGGGTAGATCCATTCTCTACGTACGACGCTTGACAGTCGTCAAATAATAAATAATATAATAATCTGTGAATAACCACAAACAAATAATCTGTGCCGCTCGTGTGAAACATCTTGGATCCAGTGAGTCATGGCGTGTTCGAACGAGAAAAGTTCTAAGAAGAACCCACGAAAGTAGCGTTCAGAGGATATTCAATTGTTCTTGGTGCTATTCCAGAAATATGAAGTGATGTGTAATATTCGCTATACTAGTTACTCTAACAAAGTGAAGCGAGAAACTAGCATTCTGAAACTGAGAGTACCTAATTAGCCACGGTTTATTTGTGCCGCACGCATCATTTTTAAAGGCTAGAATAAAGAGTAAAAAAACAACGTACAGACAGAGTTGTAGAAGGTGATCCCCCTACGGTTTTTAAAAACCTCACTCGACGGCTTTTAACGATGCACTGGCGGGGCACGGGCGCGAACAAGAAGATATAGGCAACTTGTACAGTCCTCGTGTACAGGCTTACTTGCCGGATAGTCACCACCACAGGCTCACCACTGTCCCCGTGTACAAGCACCTTTACCTGCGACGCGCTCAACACTGCTGCAAGAAGCAGCGGCGATCGTGAACGCAACCCCACTTACCGAGGTCATTCGACCCCAAAGAGCCCTTCCATATTACTCCTAGTATTCTCCTCACGCAGAAGTACGGCCTTTCCGAACATCAGACTGATCTAACGGACCACGATCTTATGGCCTATGGGAGGCGCAGATGGCGAAGAGTTAAAGCTCTCTCGCGAACTACTTCTGGAGTTCCTGGCATCAAGCAACGAATGAATTATTTTTATTATTCTATGAAGCTGTTATCGTGACGTCTCGTTCAAACGAACTTCGAGGGCACGTTACACATTAGTTTAATTGCAAGCGAAAAATGAATGGTCGCACAGGCACAGCGAATCGTACACGAAGTCGTACCCGAAGAAGTTGGTATTGAAGTTCTTCATTATCTGAACAACTCGGATTTTCGGTATGAAATGCAAAGTGTAGTTGCTAGATAAGGTGAACAACAATTAAGAAACTTGAAATCTAGCTTCCTGTGTCGACATGTGAGAATATTTCAGATTTTTGTAATCCATAATTTATCATAATATACTTCGCAATTACCTCGTAGCTGGAAGCAATAGAATCCCACCGAATCATGGCGGGGCTTGCAAATCGTTGCGTTGCGATCGATGAAATTGCCCGAGCACCTTTCTCGGATGTCGCTTGCAGAGCAGCATAACCACGGCCCCGCCCAAACAACGAAGCAAATCTATTGGTACGCTTTATGAAACGTCTTATCATGAGGCCCTCTGGTCCATTCTCTCACATTGGTTACTGCTATATCAAGAAAATGGGCTGGGTCCCAGGTAATGGATAGACGCTTCTTGTCATTGGTAGACATCCCAAGCTGATAGCGTAGGGCTCGGACAAATGTTCCTTTTGATATTGCCCGTCGGCAACAACACCCAAAAGGTTGATCATTGGCGGATTAAGAATACGTACCGTCTTCAAAAAATTTATAGTTTAAAACTTGCTTCCAGTATTCATTTCAACGCCATAGATCGGTGGTGCGCCAGCTGGGATAGCCGAAGCCAGCCCAGTATCTCACCGGGTTAGTAACAAGATCGACGGCCTGATTAAGGTGGTGCGAGATAGGGCACTCTTGTCGCAGGTTAAACAAGAGCGGTGGGAGACCAGTTGAAGGCAATTCTTGCTGCAGGAAACGTGATGTTTCTTCATCTAATCAGACCTCTAGTAGCATCCAAAGCTCAGTGTAGAATTGGCTGGGTTGTAGGAGAGAATGTTTTGCATAGATTAAAGTCAAAGAAGCAAGAGAAAATTTGACATACAGTATATACATTTTATCATCGTTGACATGTGTCGCGTGCAAAGGTTTTTTAATTACATTCTGACGTCAGAATAGAGAAATTATGAAGACTTGAAATCTATTTACTTCAAGAAGACATTAAAACTCAACTTATTTAGAACACAGAAACGATGGACGCTTACAAGCCATGACCGATGGACCCGATATCAGCAACAGAGGACGCCAGAAGTGTTACCAGATTTCCAAAATGTATGCCACCAGCAACAACCTCGATGCCCGTCACTGCACAGTGCAGGAGGGTTCTAACTACTTTCTCATTTAGAGTCTGTTGCTTCTTCTCAGCATCATATTCGTGCATTGCATTAACGTGCGCCCTCCCGTTGATCCCCGAAAATTGGCACAAAACTTAAGAGCGGAATTTGGCGAACTTTTTGTTGTCCTCGAGCATAGCCTGCATCTTCTCTTACATGACTAGCAGCCCTGTGCGAAGGGTACCTTTGCACGGTGGGTTCCTAAAAAGTCATAAAAAATTAATACCGAATTGTGCAAATTCCACTACTAATGGGTCACGTGATTACATCGCAGAATCATATCTTCTGACTACGTTAGTATATGAACTTGAAGCAGATAGCAGCAGGCGCTATAGGGTTTGAAAAGCTAAAATAAGCATCCAGAACACAAATGACTTTGATGAACTCACAGTTTATGATGTACGTCTGAAACGGATAAATTTGATTTTACGTTGCGAACCTTGCGACAGTGAGTTGTATAAAGTAGACTAAAGAGTCCTTCCCACAAGTGTTTGTGCTGGAAAAGCTCGCCCAAAGATTTAGCCTTCTCAGTCTGCAAATGATCGTTATCGACTGGTACTGGCGCAGGCTTCGGCTGGCCTGGAAGACCCTTAACAAAGTTGGTTAGAGTGGCCATGCAGCTGTTCTTGGAGTTCACGCAGCTGTTCGGAGTACGTGCTCGGTTGGATATTTGAAGCTGACGCCAATACTACGTCACCTGGTAGAAATAAAGATCCATATAAAGTGGTAAATTGCAAATATATACCTTTAAAAGTTCAATCGATCGATTTCTTCAAAGTAGCATTTGATTTTAAGAAGAGTAATGTAGAAGAAAATGAGTAACAATGTAGAAGAGAAAAATCCAGTTTTCCCTTACTTAGCTGGTCCAACACATCTGACACTGCTGTGGCACCACTACTGTCGTCAGATAGTGGTGTTTAGTCAGGTAATTAATATTTTGCAGCTTTTAAATTTTTTCCACCTAACAAACAGGTTAAACAATAGTGCACGTCACTTGAAGCAGTCTTTTCACTTGGTTGATGCTGCATTGATGATTTAGATGATGAAGCTAATGTAGACGAATCATTTCTATAAACTTGCCTTTTCTTGCTGTTAATCAGAACTGAAAATGCTGATAAGGAAGAAAATGTAAGCACGCATTGTAATTTTTGATCTCTAATCATAATTTTTAATGTTTTTCAAAGAAAAAATAATATACTCTGATTGGTATTTGGTATGAGCCAACAAACTTCATTGAAATGACCAGTGAAGCAAAATACCATCGATGGCCCGATTCAGGCCTCAAGTCTTCAATAGGTAAAATAATTTTAAAATAATAATATAAATATGAATTCGACATGAAATAGAATAAAAAAGTTTAGACTTATTATCAAATTTTAAATTAAATTTGTAAAGGAGCAAGATTTTAGGTCTGGCCTCAACTAATGCCAAATTTAAAACGAATTAAGGCTTAGGTCTGAGAGGTGCTGAGGTGCACAGCTCAAATACCTATCAAATTATTCAAATAGAGTTATTAGTGCTTACCAATTTACATCGCCCTTTGGCCTAATTTGGCTTGAGTCCATCACAGCAATTTCCAGTCTCGAGTCTTGTAGATTGGCAGTAGGCCACACGCTTGGTGGCAATCTAGGATTTGGGCAAACCTCTATTTGGACGCGTTCACTTTTCATCATTTCACTCGTTCACTTTTCATCATTTGAAATACCAGTTCCGTAGTCATGAATCTATTAGTACGTGAATTCGAACGACGAATGGAATAGTTCCTTATTAATAGTTCATTACAAATAAGACACTAAACGATTACAAATTCTTAACCTAGTCTATATCGAATTACTCCGATCATGTATGCAAGTGCGTGGTACGCATTTAGAACTTTAGAAGAGCAATTGGCCATTACATCGCAGATTAGAATATTATTTTTCTGCGCTGCGGATGAAACTACGAAATTAATTGTTATAATTTTACAAAATATAGTCTCATTCGTAATTTGTTGTTTCACATTTTATCGCCCAGTAGACATAAAATTATGAAAAAAGTTTAATTTAGGTCATCTTTTCTTTTCATTATGTCTGAACTCGACATTACACAATGCTGACCTTAGTGACCTCAATGGGTAACCGCATGCCTGGGTACGATTGCTCGGTGAAACGAAAAACTTTATTGCTGTAGGCAAGCTCCGTCTTCAAAGAACACTTTATGAGAACGCAAAATCATATTACCACCTGCGAAGTATGAAAGATACGGGATCCATTTTTCATACATTGAGGTACTCTTTATTACACCATAGCAGCTTGCGGTTGATGTTCATTCTGCAGAATTCATTTACGTAATTGCAGGTTTTGCCAAAATAAATTGAACATGGACAAGATCGGCCCGTCCATCAAGGTAGTGGCGATGGAAAAGGTCAAACTGGTATGACCGATGCTTCACGTCGTAGAACAGCGCCCCTATGTTAATCACCTTGATGACACTGCTGCCCGGACCAGCCACTCCTGGGAAACATATGTTTAAACAATTTTATGGATATGTAATCAATTATGAAAGCAGCTTCATCGTAGTTTCAAGTGATAACCCATATTGCGTTATTGATAAATTCCGCATGTCACAAAATATTGAATCAAATTAAGCACTGCAGGAATGAACTGAATGGAAAATCACATTGAAGATAAGTCAATTAATCTGAAAGTCAAGACATTCAAATGAAAATTGTCTAATAAAATAATCTCATTGCTCTTCGTCGTGTTACCCAGACTAGGAAGAACATGGCCTTGCCGTTGCAGCACCATTGCACCATGACGAGCGTTAATTACGCCACTTTTGGCATGTATTCTATGGTCAGTCGTTTGATGTTCAATGCATTTCACTTGTGATTATAGGCTTGTAGCCAGTTTTTCATTACCGACTATGCACTTAACAGTAATTTGTACTTACCGGCACTCTCCTGCAAACCAGACGTAAACGTATAATTTTGGAGGTTTGATTATTAGCAGCCATTTATTACGTAAAGTGAATTTATTATACTACTGAAAATTGCTAATTACATCGTTCATGCTCAAGTTGATGCCAGCGTAAAGATTATTAAAAGCGTACCTTGTAAACCGAGAATGTGAAAGTTAAATTCTTTCCACACTCTATTGACAGGATGCCTGTACCCATATCTCATCAGCGGGGGAAGCGTCAATACGACGTATTCACTGATTGATCCAGCACCACTGTGGTGTTGCAGCGTCGTCAGTACTTTCCTGAACTCTTCCTGTAAGGAGTCGAGACTTGCCAGCCCTGTCGAACACTGTGAACGAGCAATCAAGTTGTTAGAACAAGATACTTATAATATTGTAGAACGTGAATAGACTTGTCAGGTACAGGCTAAAAGGCAACGTACTTCTAGCAACGATTAAGCTAAGTCATTAGATAATAAAATTATAGAAAAGTCCAAACTAATGCGATAATGAATTGATCTTTTGGAAGTAATTCGTTCCAATCATCAAGATTATCCGAGGACCTAGGTGTGTGGCTTTGCGACTATTGCGGGCGAGCTGCCTCATGATGGAGTCGCTCTCGCACAGCCCCTGGCCGCCTGGCGTCGCCCAGCGCTACCTGGGCGCACAAAATTTCCTAATTAGTGAAGTCTAGGCTCTTAAGAAAATGATGTTTCCATGTACTATAGTTTTGTTTGTGGCCTTTGTTTCCTGAAGTTTAAACAGGTGAGGATTTTTAAGTTACAATCTAATCCTAAGTATAATTTTTAAATTTATTGAATAATCCTAAGTATAATTTTTAAATTTATTGAATAATCCTAAGTATATTTACATTATTTTGTTCTCATTACGTTATCGCGAGAAACGCATTATATATTATCATATCCACTGGCCGTTATCATAATATCAGTACCTTGAAATGACAATGAAGAACTAGACCAAATATCGACGAGGACAACTCGTTAATTTCTAACTCCGGTTGCATATTTCCATAGACGCAGCATAAGTCGCCCAATAACTCTAAAGTTACTCCGTCGACAAGGATGAATGCTATGGAAACTGTGAAAATATGAAACTTTAGTACAATGCATGAAGTAAACATTGCATGGGCATACAGAAAGAAGGTAATAAACCGGAGAATAAGTCATTCTACTGTACTGATGACGTTTTTATAATGGCAGCTCTTAGTTGGAAGCCATTCACCCACTTCAAGGGGGCTGCCTGCATGTCAAACACAATTTCCTTCAACTTGGACGTGGAAGGTCAATTTCACTTTGTTTGAAATGTTTATTTGACAGCAAAGAAGATTGTAATACTAATTTTAATTAAATTATTAAGTTGAAGTAATTAAATTAATTACATTAATTGACTTTGATGTTCTAGTATTGTTTTTGACCCGCCACTGAATGGATCAACAGGCCACTAACCAAAGTTTGATCAACTAAACAAAGTTTGATTGAATTTAGATTTCTAAGAAGCTATAAGTTAAAAGACAAGCTGGATTAATCACAGTATTCGAGTAATAATTAATCAAAATGCTGGATTACCCACACTGTTCCTACTAATCCTACCAAGAGATTGTAGAACCATCAACTATAGTGCCAAACAAGAGATTTTTTAGAATCAGTTAATTTAAAATTTCCGCCTTTCCTCAAGATTTAAAGCAATTTCTTATGTACAATAATGATGGTAGCCATACTTTACTTGTCTTGGTCTACATGTATGGCTAAAAAATGAACTCGAGGGAGAGTCTAAATAACTCTGCTTGTCACTCTTTGTATAGAAATTAATCATACATATCATTCACCATAACGAGCAAACCCATTGACTAAAAAATACAGGCACCGAATTTTTTTTTAATTATCAGTTCATTTTTTGCAAGGTTGAAGGTTAATTATATAGACGAACAACAAACATCAATAAAATATGAATGGCTAAAAGGGGACACATCACATAACACCTGACGATGTATCAGTGTGACAATCCCTAATAAAAATTAAGGGTGGCGCACCGATGATTATAGGTGGCGATAGTAGTTTATAGGTGGCGTAACGGTGAGTGGCCAGATTTGCCAAAAATCGACAATAAAACATCAATAAATCGAGAGGGTGGCGAGCAAAGGTGGCAGTCATCTATGAATCATCGCTGATTTATAAGGTCTGAATAATCGATAGCACATTGCAGGCAAATCTCTTTTAAGTCACTGAAAACCGTTTGCCTACACAATGCACGAAGGTATTTGCCACAGTAACCTAATTTGTGTGCTTGGCTTTCAAGAATTAGTTATGTTAAGAATTAGTTATGTTAAGAAAATTTTGCGTGAATTAGGTAGGCACCAATAAAACTGGCAGAGAGAAGCAAGGTGTGCACAAAATTAGTGAGCCAAAGTGGAGCCACTGGGCATGTATCAGACTGTTCCTGATATAAATTGTCCGAGGAACAATGAAAAAATGTGATTGCAATAAATAGTTTTTCCATACATGACGGCGAATCCAATTTTTCATGTTCACCTGAAATATTGCGTAAATTTATTGTGAATTTTGCGTATGCGCCAACTGGCTGTGTTGGAAATATTGCGATCAATTGAGATTACTTATTCTATTATTAAGTATAAATTGTATGGATCGATTAAGTGTGTTTCATTATATTTACAATATTCTCAAGTTGCCCCATTTATCTAAACTCAAAAGGCACGTTGACGTAGTCAACAGCGGCTCCTCTTGTAAAGCACTGCGGCTCGGCCTCAAGGGCAGAGAGGAGTCCCCAGTAAGCACATGTTCATACCGATTGGCTTGACGCGCGTCGACGTTGAGCTTCCAACTTATCATTACCTTGTCCTGCTTAAAACGTGCTTTC
Source organism: Hyalella azteca (assembly GCF_000764305.2). NCBI lineage: Eukaryota > Metazoa > Arthropoda > Malacostraca > Amphipoda > Hyalellidae > Hyalella > Hyalella azteca. The sequence goes on along the minus strand of NW_025944682.1, from coordinate 340,621 downwards.
CGGGTAATTTGTTAGTCACAAAAGTATCCTTTTTACGCAAAGGATACGGGTAAAAATTCGGTTATCCATCCTGACTTCGATAGTGAAATTTAATATACAGTCAGATAATTATTTCGATTTCAAGTCTAAATTTCTAAGAAAGTGGCCTCAGTACCTTTCATACGAAAAAGACTAAAGATTAGGCTAGAGAGAAATGGTGACTAGAAGTGGTGCAGATATTTCACGCCTGACATTTCAAATAATCGTGTAATATCAATTCCTTATTTCACGTCAGAATATTCTTGGTGAAAATATATCGAATCAAACCGCTGTCAAAATTGGTGTAATGTTGACATTATGAACTTCGATACTTCGATAAGCATTTTCCCGTAGCCGTTACTCTGAGCTGAACCATCGATCGAACGGATAAATGAAGTTTCTTGCAAGTAAATAGTTTTATATTGCTTCGGCACACTCAAAGCTTGTACGTAACTCCACTTACGACATCTCCGAGCAGGCGTACAGTAAAGTTACGTAGCTTCCTGCGCAAATGTTTTGATAATACCACCGCTAGTTGCGTCATCATATCAGCACTGACGCCACACGCAAGTCGATTTTGCGTACTTACGATGTTTTGATTATACGGCCCCTGAGCGATGACGGTTTGATGGTTGCTCACGCCATCTCTGCTGTTCCTGACCTCAAAGTCTTGAACCATGCCATTGGTTAAGAACCCATAAAGAAGAAGCTGCCACCATTTGCCGAAAGTTGATGAAGAAAATTTAAGGACTAGCATTTTTCCGAACGCAAAGCTCAACCTCAATTCTCAGTATTTTGCAATTTCTTGCGCGATATTTCTAATTCGTAGTGAGCTGATGTTCTAACTTCTTCCTTGCCCAGCACACGTAAGCCTACATAAAAAAACCACATGAAGACCATCGGAGCGTATCACACCACTGTCGAGCCTCAGAAAAAGGCTTTTGCACATCATAAGTGCACTATCACGACACTACATCGTGCAAGGCTCTGATCCAGTTGAATTCGGAGAGAATTTATTTTGAAGCAAAATTTTCACTTCAGATGTCTGGTAGCCCACCTGGGCAGGTACTTTCAAAACATAGTCAAGTGCTTGTAGCAACTTAAGTGCAGCGTAAGTCCGCTAAGTGCGCGTAACTCCAAATGTTGGTACCTTCACTAGATTTTGCTGTACGTCACGTGCAATAAGTTGAACGTAACTTTGCGCCGATTCAAAGCTCGTGTAAGTGGAGTTACGATCAACTTTTGAGTGAGTGAAGCGCTTGGTAATCATTTAGTTACTAGTGTCTAGACTCTAGTATCATTTTAAGGTAAATCCTCTAATTTTTATTTAGAAAAATATCCTTATTTTGGTATTTAGGAAATTTTATTAGTCATGCATTTAATGAAATTTTTTCTTAGTACGTGTCAACAGAAAACGAATCTGACGAGTGGAGCTAAAAACGAATCCACAAAAATTCCATTCTCGTTATTCATTATGTCATATTAATCATTTTATTTTAAATTGCTATCTTCAGTATCTTGAAACGGCATTTGTCATTAAAATTTTAGATTAAAAGCGTCTAGGTTTCTTTAAGAAGAGCCAAAAGGTTTAAAGAACAGAATCCTGGCGTCATGTGACTCATAACGTGTAAACAAAGCATTTAAGCCAGCTTGTGATTGGCATGTGACTCATAACGTGTAAACAAAGCATGTAAGGCAGCTTGTGACTGGCTGATATGCAACGTGGTTTGATAGTACGCTCCTAGCTAAGTCGGTCGTACGAAAGTTTTTAAGGTGTCAAAAGTCGCTGATCGCACGCTAGACGTATCCTCTTGAGCTTAAGTTCAAGAAGTTACGTCCATTTATCAACGTTTGAAGGTACTTGCCCTGGCACCCAAGGATAGCCTGGAAGTAAAATGTGCTGTGTGCTAGTCGAACAAGCATTTCACCGTCTCGTCCACTTGGATCGTACGAAGCCCAAATACCTGAGCTTCGTCACCAATACAAATAATAAAGAGTAAGAAAATTCCCCAGGGGCTTCTTCCGGACAACATGCAATCGGCCTGGGCAGAGATTAACGAAACTTCGCTAAGTTCACGTAACTTTTCGTACTTACGTTCAAAAAGTTACGTATGGCGTAAGTCAGTCAAAATTTGGCATTAACAAAACTGTCTTACGCATGACTCATCTGAAAAGGTATTATCGAAACCATACAACTAACTGACCAATCAGAGGCTTTGGATTTGCTGTTCCTAGCTCCTGTCGACTCAGTGCGCAGAGCGCGTGGATGGAAGAAGGTTGTGTCATGTCAGCGGCATCAGCGTAGACAGACTAGGGTGCATATGGAGAAATAAGTGTGATGTTATCCAAATAGCAATGCACTTGTTGTGATCATTCATCAAAATTTCTTGCAATCAGGGCAAAAAAATTGCACTATTCCCATTCAAAACTAGAAGACTTTTTGGAGAGACCTAGAATTTAGAAAATTTTATGAGTTGGAGTTGTGACTGTCAGAGAAAAAAGGAAATATGTGTACGGAGCTAAAAAAAATTGTTGGCTTGTCAATCTCCACATAATTTTGAATCAAAAAGGCTTGAAGATATTTTGAATCAAAAGGCATAAAACTCTTGAACATGAATATCAACATTTGCTTGTAAATTGAAACACAAGAGGAAAACAAATTAGCTTCTGGTATAAACTCAATAGAATATTTTTTCCTAAAAGCACTAGCACGATCCCATATTATACCTAAGTCTCATTATTGACAAAATTCTATTACAATTCGACTTGCTGCTGGTAAATTAATAGTCTCATATTGCTTCAACACTCAAAATTTGTACGTAACTCCGCTTACGACACCTCCGAGCAGGCGTACAGTTATGCACAAATTTTTGTACGTAGCTTCCCGCGCAAATGTTTCGATAATAACACTCAGTAGAGTCACGTCTACTTAGCTGTACTTACGCTAAACGTTAAATACGCTAAACGCTCTAATAAAACCGAAGAAATTTTCACTCAAATCTAGAGGCGATTTCTTAGAAATTCTTCGCGGTCGGCGCCCATCTGGTGTGCTAGCTTCACTTGACGTCACCAACCTCTTTACCAACGTTCCTACAGAAGAAACTTTGGAAATAATTGCTAACCATGTTTATTCAAATGAAAACTTACCGGCTCCATCAATCCCTAAATTTTTGTACGTAGCTTCCCGCGCAAATGTTTCGATAATAACACTCAGTAGAGTCACGTCTACTTAGCTGTACTTACGCTAAACGTTAGCGGCTACGTATACTTAGCATGTTTTGATAATCCGGCCCCTGGTCAACCGGCCCCAGGCACTCAACGTGCTCCGCACTCCACTAGGCCGGACCGTGGTAGCATCGATTTCTAACGATGACTCGCCGCTCGGAAACACTTCTTCGACTGTCACGAAGACTTGCAGGTCTGTCGATAACGAACACTCCAGCGCAGTTCCTAGTCTCCCTCCAACAGCGAAAGTGGATGTCTTCAGACAACCTGCGGATAATGAAACACCTGGGGCCGGATTAGGAAAACATCGATACGTACACGTAGCCACTTACGTGTTGCGTAAGTGCGCGCTATGAAGACTTAACTCTAGCGACGCTATTATCAAAACATTTGTGCGGAAAGCTACGTACAAGAATTTGTGCGTAACTCAACTGTACGCCTGCTCAGAGGTGTCGTAAGCGGAGTTACGTGTCTGCAGAAGCAATATGAAATTGATTTACTAGCAACAAGTTGAATTGTTATGGAATTCTGTCAATAATTCGACTTGGGTATGATATGGGATCGTGCTAAACGGTGCTTTTAGGGAAAATTTCAATTGAGTTTATGCCAGAAGCTAATTTGTTTTCCTCGTATGTTTTAATTTACAAGCTGATGTTGACATTCATGTCCAAGAGTTTTATGATCATTCACTAAAAATCTAAAATAATATCCTCATGTATGTTTGATTCAAAATTATATGGAGTTTGACAAGCCAATCATTTTTTTAGCTCCGTACACATACTTCTTTCTTCCTCTGACAATCGCAACTCCGACTCATAAAATTTTCTAAATTCTAGGTCTCTCTAATAAGTCTTCTAATTTTTAATGGGAATAATGCAACTTTTTGCCCTGATTGCAAGAAATTTTGATTATTGATAACAAGTGCATTGCTAATCGGATAACGTTTCACTTATTTCTCCAAATACAACCTAGTCGGGCACCGCATATGCCGCTGACACAACACACCCTATTCTTCCACGCGCACCGAGTCAATAGGAGCTAGGAGCAGAAATTCAAAACCTCTGATTGGTCAGTTAGCCAGATGGTTTTGTTACTAGCATTTCAGATAAGTCATGCGTACGAAAGTTTTGATAATGCCAAAATTAGGATGTACTTCCGCAACACGTGACTTTTTGTGCGTAAGTACAAATAGTTACGAAGTTTTGATAACCCGGCCCCTGGTCTTTCCTCCGACGATCTTTTTTTGAACCTTGCAAAGCCATAGTAATTTATAAGGGTTTCCAATGTCTCATTTATTTAATCTTCCGTTTACTTATTCACTCATTTCATGTAAAAAATTTTTGTGAGCAGATGCCCAAAGTTATGGCACATATCACCTCAAAATCTTGGTCCCCTGTGTGGCATCAGGAGATATCACTGGCCAGGGTGGCAAGACGATAAACCTCCTGGAAAAGGAAACAGGAGCTCGGTTAAAGATGTCCAAACCAAATGACTTCTACCCTGGTTGTTGGATAATTTATTGTTATTCAGTGTGTGGACCCTGAATAACTAATTCATTTATCTAATATTTTGACAATTAAGTTATTTAATCTTTGTGTGAAACCATTTTTGGGGGAATGGTGAAAGGTGGTACTATTACTGAGTTTATTGCGAAGCTATTGGCAATACCTGCTAGTTATACTAAGTAGTGAATAATTATATACTAAATATATACTAAGTAGTGAATAATTTTAACTTTATTTTCATTATATTGCATGGTATTAAACTGTAATTCAATTTATAATATTAAAAAAAAATATAACATTTTCTTGCATTAATCCTGTAGTTGCAATCTAATATTGATTTTAACATGGATTCCACCATATGACCACTAGGACATTTTCTGAGTTTTTTTTTATGAGCAGGCACATCAGAGCGCGTCTGCTGCATCATAGTCAATGTTAATGCCATTCTGGCTGTATTTGCATTTTTCCTTGCAATTGAAAAGAAGCATGACCCAAATGCCACAGGGGACTTAGCTGGCCGCAAGAAGCAGGTCTGTAGGCAAAGCAATACACAGAGGAGTGGACATGTGAGCAGCACAAGGGGATTGAGTGTGAAAAGAGGAAAATCAGAGCGAGTTTATTGCATCATAGGCAATGTTAATGCCGTTCCGGCTGTCCTCGTATTTTATCATGGCGATCAAAAAGAAGCAAAACCCGAATGCCCCAGTGGACTCAGCTGGCCGCAAGAAACATGTCTGGGACCAGTCCCTTTTGTACAACTTACATTATCATCTTGGGAATTACGTTTTCTAGGAAGCTTCCCTCCCCAATAATATGCAATTTATATTATTAATCGAGACGACTGTGAACAAAATAATAGATCCTCACGAGCTCCAGGACTCGCAAGAGCCCCCACCTAAAAATAAGTCCACACATCATAGAAAACTACGACAACGCCACGTCTGCAGACGAATTGAAGCGAAGAAACAGGGCCGGGAAATAAGGCGCTGATCCGGTGTCATCGCCAACATTCCCCTGCAGATGTATTCGTTTGAAGGAAAATCGTACAATTAAGCCTTCTCGGCCTTGGCGAGACGCCGAAAACGCTTTGCAAGGATTTCTCGAGGCGACGTTAGCACTGCTAGAGATAAACCACCTAAAAAGCAGAAATTTAACCAACACCAGGTAGCTGACCCAGGAGACGACGTCTCAATTGTCAGTGGGGTGAAGCTATTCACGAGCATATCGGCTCGGCGGTAGATGGCTGGAGAGACGAACGTTCCGCTGTGCCATCAAGGCTTTTTTTGTGCAGGCACATTAGAGCGAATGTGTCGCATCACAGGCAATTTTGATGCCATTCTGGCTGTCCTCGAATTATCATGGCGATCGGAAAAGAAGCAACACACGAATGCCCCAGTGGACTCAGCTGGTCGCAAGAAACAGGTCTGTGAGCAGTCCCTTTTATTCAACTTACATTATCATCTTGGGAATTATGTTTTCTAGGAAGCCCCCCTCCCATTAATTTGCTATTTATATTATTGATCGAGACGACTGTGAACTTCTTAAACATTGCTGGGGCTCGTATATAATTCTTTATAGATGAGGAGTGTTGAAAAATAATTTTAAAATTACCTGACAGCAATTTATACTTTCAAACTATTCAAAGCTTTCAAGCCATCCCTCTTCTGGAATTATTTAGGGTCCAATAACCGTCATTTACATTCAAATCACTGTCAGTTACTGCCATTTACACAGTTTGCTTGAGGTTGACGACTGCATCACGGATTCCAATAACCGAGAAGACGTATGGACGATTACGTGAAGAGAAATACCAGGAAACTAAAAAAAAATGCTTGAATAGATCCTGTCATTCATAGATCGAAATGCTTGCATAGATCCTTACAGGCAAAGATACTTCAGCTCCGATGATTCACTCACGTCTATCGTGGATAACAAATTGTGCTCAAACTATTGCAATTAGGTCACTCCAATCGATAGTGCTGCATTTGAAGCAAGCGTACTTCCTTACAATCATGTTATGAAAGTTGATAGTTAGTTCCTTCCGCGGAATACACCCGACTGGTGATCCATTTGCTTGGGCTTGTCGCTCTTCACGTTTACTTCATTAGATTTCAACAGAGAATTAGAATAGAATAGAAGTGTCGGCGTTGAAGAAATAGGCCCATGGCCTGTTGCCGATTCTTGAACTTTTCGTGACTTGATTCACAAGGGATCCGGCCTTTGGAACCCGATCTTTCCATAACTGACGATTGATTGAGATAGCTGCTGGACTTATTGCCTGCTCCGTAATTTGCTAGGCATTTTAAGACTGAACATATGCTCCTGCATAGCTTCGTCTAGTCTGTTTTTGAAGATGTTCATACTCGGAGCTTCAACGATGCTATCAGGGAGGCTGTTCCACATGTCGGTGACTCGAAGCGAGAAGAAATGTTGTCGCATGGATGTGTTCCAACGCTGTTTTTTTAGTTTATAGCCGTGGCCCCTGGTGTTGGTTCTTGTTTCAAATTCTAGCAATCCTTCTGGGACCTTGTATAAGCCATGAGTATATTTGTATACTTCAATGAGGTCCCCACGCAGACGTCGATAATAGAGGCTTGGAAGCTTCATAATCTTTAATCTTTCTTCATAGGACTTGCCTTTCAAGCCCGGAACTATCCTTGTTGCGTTTCTTGAACACTCTCTACTAAATTTTTGTCCTTTTCAAATTTCGGTGACCACACGACGTTTCCAAACTCCAGGTTCGGGCGCACGACAGCAACAAACAACTGCTTCATCGTTTCTAAATCTAGGAACTCGAAAGAACGTCTGATCAGTCCAAGTCGTTGATTGGCTTTATTAACTTGACCTTTAATATGCTTGGAAAATTCCAACTCATTGTCGATATTAACTCCTAAATCCTTTTCCGTTGTCGACTTCGACATCATCACTCTGTCGTTGCAGCCGTGTCTTCTCATACTGTAATCTTGCAGTTCATTATTCTTGCCAAGGTGGATAACTTTACATTTGTCAGCGTTAAAACGCAGCTGCCACATATCAGCCCAGTCAACCAGCCTGTCAAGATCAAGAATTATCGATTTAGTTTTGGGTATCCTTAGAAGACGAACGTATGATTGTTTCATATTGCGTATTAAAAAGGCAAACCATATGCATTAATTTCTCGGCAAATCCTTCGAGGTGTTAAAGCAGAAGACGACTCGATTGATTGATTATTCCAAACAATCCACGGAAATATTTAGAGCAGGAGATTCTTCAGGTACCCTTAGGAAACGTACCTGACGACTCCGTTCGTGCATTTGGTTCCTGCCACTCAGTTGCTTACAATCCAAACTTCTTTAAGACTAAATCCGTCGTAAGGAAGTGTATAGATACGCTGCAAGCTCGTTTCCAGTGCTTCCGCAAGTCCAGTGGAGCTCTCAGATACTCGCCCGAGGCCAGCTTTGCCATACTTCACACTTGGTTCATATTCCTTTCAATAGGTAAGAACGCTAGAGTGCAGAACGGCCTATGAAGTCAAGTGCTCAAAGCCATAGCGCCGGATGTCCACGGCCACAAAATAAGCTTGTCAAAGGTAAACATGGCCATATAGCATCTGGCCTAATTAACCTCTTCAGGCCTAATCTATACGAGCAGCAACCTTTCTCCACCCAAAACAACCTTGAGCTGACCTAACCTAAACTCATTGTCTAGAACAGGGGTCACCAAACTTTTTTCACAGTGGGCCGGATAACTGAAGGAATGACGAGCGCGGGCCGCGTAATCATTCTGTTCAATACTTGCAAGCCAGAACGAAAGTTTTTGGGGAAAAAAACGAAAAAACTAAAAAAAACTAAGTTAGAATTCCTTGTTAATCAATAAAAAACAAAAACAACCAACATTTTATTTACTAAAAAGTTTTCAAAGAAAGCGACGTAAGCAAAAAGATAGTTACATCAGGCACATATCCGAATCTCGCAAACTAAACAGCGAAAAAGGTTAGTGAGCTTTGCGAAACTAACGTTTCGCTTTCAAGATATAAAATAGAATAGAAGTGTCGGCAATGAAGAAATAGGCCTATGGCCTGTTGCCAATTCTTGAATTTTTCGTGAATTTATTCACAAGGGATCCGGCCTGTGGAACCCGATCTTTCCATAACTGACGTTCATATCATCAATGTTTGGTTTGTAATTGCTGCATCCAATCAAGAGAATTGCTTTCAAATGTTCATCAGTCAATCTTGTTCGACGTGTTGACTTCACATACTTCAATTTTGAAAATATTTGCTCACAGGCATAAGTTGTTCCGAACACTGATGCCATAACAGCAGCAAATTTCTTCAATTTTGGAAACTCATGATCAGGTATAAAGCAGCAGTAAAATTTGACAAGTTTTTCTTCTCTGTGCTTATCTTTCAACAAGTCATTTGCTTGCAAATCAATGAGCTCTAACTGTAGTTCAACTGGTAAATCATCAAGGTTACCATCAAACGGATTTTGGAACAGAAGAATGTCACTCCCAGTTCAGTCGAGATCTGAAAATCTGTCAAAAAATGCTTCTTCAAGTCACAAATAATCTTTTTTGGAAAATCGAGGTTGCCATCTTCAGCGATTGAAGCGCAAAACTACGAAACAGTGAAAATGAGTGAAGTTTTGTGCTTCCAAGAAGAAGTACAATACAAGAATACTTAGATACAACAATTGAAACTAGTAAATTTAAGGCACATAGCGATCAGGAGGTCTCCGCACGCGCGAAGATTTCCTAGTATTAGAAGCATAAAATGTAAATTGTATCACAACATCTCGTGTTCCAACCGTTTTATCAAGCAAATTAAAGTACCGTCGACGGGCCTGATGAACTGACGTCGCGGGCCGGATTCGGCCCGCGGGCCGTAGTTTGGTGACCCCTGGTCTAGAAGAAGTTAGAAAGGCGGTAATGGTGTGGAACTGCGTGCAACGTTAATTTCCACTGAATTGCGAGTCAAGTTTCCCATTCGACCCTCAAAAAGAATATCGTTGAAAGCCTTCATTGCAAACAACTGTTGTTGGGGATCCAGTTTCCGTAGCTGAATTGCCTAAGCTGCAGCGATTTTGTCAAAATCATCATTCGGTTTTTGAAGTCGTTTGGAAGCTAATTTCACTAATTGTGGGGTATGCAGCTTTGCGTTTCCTCTTCTTTTGACAAGGTTCTTAAACCACCTTTAAACAAGAAAACATTCTAAATTGTCATGCATATCAATTCCGAAGAGTCTTCAAACAATTAATTGTGTTCGCTTTTAAATAGGTTATGTTAAGAAATTACTGTCACAATTATTAGTATTATTATGCCACATAGATTCTGTAATTATTATCAGTTTTAAATAAGTTATTTGTTCATGTTCCCGGTACCAACTTTAAACCAAGAATGGAAAGAAAGTGCAAAAGACTTCTACGATCAATGGAATTTTCCAAATTATGTGGGTGCTATCAATGGCAACATGTGGCGATAAAGAAACCTGCCCATTCTGGATCACTTTACTACAACTATAAAAAAATTTTCATCATTGTGATGGTGGCAGTGGCCAACGCAAACTATGAGTTCCTGATGGTTGATGTTGGAGTGAATGGGCGAATATCAGACGGTGGTGTAATCAGTTGCACTAAATTCGGGCAGGCACTCGCTGACAACACATTGAAATTTCCAAAGCCTGCTCAACTGCCAAATAGTCTAAAAAAAATTGCCTTTCGTTTTTTGGCAGACGATGCCTTCGGGCGACAGAAAATGTTTTGAAACCCTACCCGCAGGGAGCATTAAATGTAAAGAGCCGAATTGTCAATTACCGACTGAATAACAATCAATACCTTCGGATTATTGGTAAGCCGATTCGGCATTTTACAGAAGCCAATAGCACTTTCTCCAGAAAAGGCAGGAAAAGTAGCCTTGGCATGTTGCTGTTTGCATAATTTCTTGCGATAACGCCAATCCCGAGCCTATGTCACAACGAATCTTGTGGACAGTGAGGACTTGCAGGCGGGAATCGTCACGAATGGATCGTGGAGAGAAGTTGTCAATAAGATAACATCACTTCCGCCACTTATCACATCCAGAAACGCAACTAACAATGCTAAAGTAGTTAGAGACAGCTATTCAAATTTATTCAATAACGAAGGTCAGGTTTATGGCAATGGAAAATAGCCGGCCCAGGTGTTTCAACAAATAATTAAATTGAAAAGTCTCTAGTGCGTTAGAATTATTTTGGAAATAAATTCATGTTGTGAATGATAGTCTGTAAAGCTTTGTGAGAGAATAAAATAAACAACTTACAGGGCGATTGCCGGTTTCATTGTCATCCTCGTTGTCGTGAATAGCCCGAGTCCTCCCGGACGTCCATCGTGCTTATTGACGCAGTAGGCGTTTCTTGACTACGGGGAACCTCATCTCTTCAAAATACCTGAGTGACGGTTCCACATCCTCTGCACCCGCACCACTCCTCTCGGCATCCCGTATTCGTTTTAATTCTTTTCGCAGAATGGTTCGAAGACAATTTATTTTCTCTACTACCTCCTTCTCAGCATCGGGGAATCTTTCTCGGTACTGTTCGGTCAGTACCTCGTACTGCTCATGCTTTTTGGCACGATTAGTGTAGTCTTTACACTTTACATACCATAGAGCTGGGAGGCCTCGATATACCTCGATGAATTCCGGCATAAATTCTTCTTCAACTTTCCTACCATCCGCCATGATGATAACACGTTGGTAAGATCAGAAGCAAGCTAGAAGCGCAACACAGCTCAGTACGACCACTGGAGACACACTTAGAGTATTGCGCAATATAGCCCCTAGACGGTACAATATCTTCCAGTTTGCGCAATATATTTTCAAGATTCTAAAAATCACGCAATATATTGCACAAATCAAAATATGGCGCAATAATATTGAGCGTCTAGGGGCTGCTTGAGATACGCGCGAACGATGCAGGACATCTTGAGGCTCCACTTTCGTTGAGGGCGGCCGACACGAGCATGCCTGACAGTCAGCTGGCAGTCTTCCGTCGGCAGCAGTTGTTGTCGCGTTTGAAACGGGATCAGGGAAACTCTTCAAATGCGTGGCCGCTATGCAAAAGAATCGAGAACGAGGACATGTTGAGCAAATAATGGATCACGAAATGAAGGTCACGCTGTGAAATCTTGGTACTTGCTAGTGTTACCCGTCATAAGTGGGCAGAGTGGCCCAGACGTTACAGTTCAGAGTGCCAGGATTGGCGCAGAGAGGTGCGGGTTCGATCCCAGCTCTGTGCGCCAGTTCCTGATCAGAATCGGCGAGGAGGCCGGGCGGTTAAGCACAGCAGAATTGTAGCAGTGAGTTGCGAGTTCGAGACCGAAAAATGCTGTGAATCATTGGCGCTAATTATTATTAATATTATAAGACTCGTCTCTTCTGAAGTGCCTCGCTTCCGAGCGCCCTTCTTGACCCATGTACTGTTAAATGTAATGCTGATTTTGTTACTCATTAAATAAATAAGTGTCGAAAATACCGTGATCTATTCTCCTGAGGAATAGGAAGAAACAGCTGACAGGAAGAACCCTGTGAAATTATGACAGGCATGTAATAATAGCGTTCTTGGTACAACTGGCATATGACGCAGTCCTTGTTATTGTTAAACTTTTCATTCGAATACTCAAAGCTGCAACGTGCAAAAGCAGGGTAAGCTAAGAAATAGAGATGAGCTAATGATTCTGTATGATATCGTTTACTTCCCAGAGGTCCAGGTTAATTCATCAGATTAAACCTGCAAGTCCAAATAACACTAGTAAAACCAGTGACAGCGTGGCGCTTGGTCCGGACCAAAGGCAAAATATCAAAACTAAGTTAGAGTTCTAGTGATGAAAGATGAAAACTGTGATATATTTATCCCGATGATGTAGATTTTGTTCTCTAATCGCCAGCGAGAGTATGCATGTTGCCACGTTCCGTCCTATCCGAAATCATCTAGCGTTGCTCCGAGAAATGGGGCGCCGCTTCCCAAGTTTCTCTCTTCAGGCTAAGTAAAGCCCGGCACGTGTTCATGATTATAGCCAGTCTTTCATGTCAAAAGCATCTAGTCTGTTCTTGAACGCGTTCATACTCGGAGCGCCAATGATGTAATCGGGGAGGCTGTTCCACACGTCGGTGATTCGAAGCGAGAAGAAATGTTGTCGTGTGGAGGAGTTGCAGCGCAGTTTTTTAGTTTATAGCCGTGCAGTCTGTTGTTGGTTCTTGTTTCAAATTCTAGTAATACTTCGAGGACCTTATATAAACAAAAAGTATACTTGTATATTTCGATGAGGTCCCCACGCAGTCGTCGATAACTGAGGCTTCGAAGCTTCTTAATCTTTTATCACAGGACTTGCCCTTCAAGCCTGGAATTATCCTTGTTGCACGTCTTTGAACATTCTCTATTAAATTTTTGTCCTTTTAAAATCTCGGTGACCACACAACGTTTCTAAACTCTAGATTCGGGCGCACGACAGCAACAACTGCTTCATCGCTTCTGCATCTAGGAACTCGGTATGACGTTATGAGCTTCTGATTAGTCCAAGAAGTTTGTTGGATGTGTTAGCTTGCGTTTCAACATGCTTAGAAAATTTCAGCTCCTTGTCGACATAAACTCCGAGATCTTTTTCCACACAAGACTTTTCAATCATTACTCTCTCGTTGCAACCATGTCTTCTCATACTGTAATCTTGCTGTTCATTCTTCTTCCCGAGGTGCCACGTATCAGCCCAGTTAAGTAAACTGTCAAGATAATCTTGCAATTGCGCTTTATTGACACCTTTTTGAGCTTTATTTGCATTTTCGTTACATGGAGCACACGCTGGACACTATTTCTGGCAACGAACAAAATAGACCCAATAACGCTTCCTTGCGGCACGCCACTGCGCACTGATGCCCAGTCTGACACGGTTCCGTTAATACTGACACTTTGTGGTCAGTCTTTCATGTCCTATTGTTCCGAAGCTACGAAGACTGAAATCACTCTGAAATGTTGAAGTTCTTCATTGCACTGGAACTCAAGCTATCCTGTATTTGCACAATTGAATACAGGGCCTCATCACAGCAGTGACGATCCAACTTCAATTCTCTCGTTTATGTTCACTTCCTTAATATTGGACATATTAATAATATTCCTTTAATATTCATCCCAAAATAGGATGAAGCTACACGGAACTGAAACCGCAGTAATCAATATGCGCGACTCGTTTAGATATCCAAGTGTTGAGAGGAGCTTCTGCGTTTTTCAGGTAGCTTGACGGAAGAAGTAGCTGATTTGAATGATCTTCTCCCCTTTGCAAGAGCCGTAAAGTAAAGCTAGCTGGATGCAGGCAACGAAAAACTGAGCCACCGTCCACACGTTCTTACTTCGCCCATTCTAGTCAAGCTACGTGTTTTTGCAGTTTCTTGAAAAGGATTAGTAAGCGTACAATATTGTTTGACTTGCTTTGTACGATGAAGACCTACGCGTTTACCTCACGATTATACCGTACTTTCCTACTCGACAACCTAAAAGCAAAGCCTTCCGCAATTTTAAAATTTATGAGCTTATGCAAGATCTTACTTTCTTTGAGCAAACTACAATAATTATCGAGCTTGACGAGTCAACGCGGGAGAGGATGACATCTCGAAGTAATACGTTGGACGCTTCAAAGATCGCTGCTGCTAACTTTGGTGACATGGGTTCCATGTACTTCAAGGTTTCTATAAGTCGGTTCTCCTCATAGATTGCCTCTGTCGTTAGTAGAGCTTGAATGTGTTTGTTCTCAGTGTAGTCTGGCAAGCACGCCTCTATAGTCTCTTGAAGAACTTTGTCCGATCCGCTAGGGCGTATAAAAGGCAACGCATAGGGATCTCTTACAATCTGGGCGGCCCAATTCCATTCACTGAGTCGTACTGGGATGTTTCTGAATGACCGCCACAACCTTGGGTAATTGGCCTTATTCTCGGCAAGTGTCCTGTACAACGAAAGACAGGTAGTAACAGGATCTACTAAGCCCCGAATGCAGAAAGACGGATATGTATTTACTTTGAGTCCTCCTAATGCTCTAGAGGGTAGCATCAAAGCACCGAGACGAAGGCCATCATTGATTTTTCCCCTGATGTGGAGAGTAACTATGGCTTCTATTATTGTCGTGCAGTAGGCAGGAATGGGAATGTCATCTTCACCGGCAAGAGCGATCCCCGTTCCAAAGATGCCACTCATTTTAGTATTAATGGATGGCATAGTTTCCTGTGATTCGGAGCCGAGTCGTGTTGCTTTCTTGAGACCGTTGGGGAGCCTAACACCATTGAAATAGGACGTTTTCCCGTATTCCATATAACGCTTGGCCATGTAGGTTTCCTCCATCTTTATTGGGAGAGCGGCTAGGTCTGAGAGTATTGTCAGGGACTCAGGGTAGCGCTGACTTTTGCTTGGATGATTTCATCAGTGTCATCTGGCCCTCTTTCAACTATCAGTAACTGGTTGTCACCTGAGCCAATAAGGTCGCATTTTAATCTTTCAATGTTCATTTGTGCAAGTATCCCACATGCTGTCACAAGTGTCCACAGCCTTTGGTACATGCCTTCTCCTTGTGTCTCTAAGCCATACATCGCCCTCGGTCCGATGAATGGCAATCCTGTGGACCTGACCTGCTGCGGTATATTGGCACTGTCTTGAAAGAACCACCAAGTGCCTTTCGTCATACGATGCACTGCCGCATAGAATCCTTGCAAACCAAATATTCCATCAATCTCTTCGGCAATTGGACCTATTAACCCTTCTCGCTGGTACTGGCACCATTTTTGAAAGTCAATAGACACTTTGATGGTATAACCAGACCTAGACTTTGTCACAAGATACTTGATTAAGCCGTCACCTGTCATTATCATTGAAGTCTTGGGAAAATAGGCTAGAATCTGCTTCATGTTGTGCTCTAGACAAGTTTGTGAGATACGTGATTCAAAAGTCTGTTTGGTAAATGCCCTTGGCTTCTCTCGGCAAAGCTCTTTTTTTTTTTGAAGCAGAAAGTGTTAGCTTGGGCGTCGGGATTTCTTCCGGACAAATATTTAACCATTTTGTAGTGCACGTTGACTTCCGGTGTTTTCAAATACTTCAATATCACTCGTTTTCCTGTCGACTGAGCCTTAAGGGGATGATACTGATAACGCAGATGATGGTACTGTGTGTCATATTCGGTGGTCCAGCTGCTGAGTCCGCCCATCATGGCCTTGTCTGTCAGTGTAGTTGTGGGGTCATGTCTTGAGTCAAAATCTAGATTTTTGTTTAAGATGATATTGGAGAAGACTTCAGGACTCCAACTTTCACCTAATTCGTGCCAAGCACCCTCACGAATGGATGACAGGACATCTGCAGGAAGGTCACCGCAGATAGTGTTTTCAGGCCACTTCCGGTGCTTTTTCACATAGTTTCTGATGAATATTTTGCGAAACATTAGGAGTGACAGATTTCCAGCGCGTCTGCAGGGATTATACACAAGTGCCTTCTCTAAAACATTGTCTACTCCACCCTGAATGTCTACAACAGGATACGTGAATGCTTTAGCAGCTCCTGCAAGTTCGTGAAGTTCTATAGCATCACTGACATTGTTAGTGAATCGTTCCACGTATGTCTTCAGACTGCAGTTGGGGGTATTTTCCATCATGTTTTCAAACAACTCAAGGTGCAGGTCAGACTCGTCAAATTTCAATATTGCTCCAACACTAAGAGCATGCAAGTTCTTGAGTGCATCATATGTGTAATATCCAATCTCGGAGAACGAACGTATCACATGATCAACAAAATCACAAAAGGTGGCCGCTTTGTTTGTCCCTTTCATCGAGTCTTTTGCAAAGGAGTAGATCAGCCCGTCCATGATTGCAGCGAGGCTATCTCTGAAAGCCAAAATACTGAGCCAATTAGTGACGAGTTGTCTTCCGGTCTGAAAGTAGATGACACAGATTGAGGAGTGAGTTACTACTCTTATTTTTAGATTCTTGCACTTCACTTCCATCTCTTCTTCTGGTGGACATTGCAATGCAAGAATCATGGCCTCCCAGTGCTTCCTAATGTACCAGACCTTCTTCAATGCTGGAAGGTTCCTAAGTGCTTCAAAGTCCATGGTTACTGCCTGGTCACACCAGTTCAAAGTTGAAATGGAACATAGGTCTTGTGCAGCTTGTGCAATGTCCACTGGAAGTGCTTCTGACCCGTTACACTTGTTCCATAGTTCGAAGTAAAGCCTTGATGCGTAGTTTTGTGTTTCCTGATGATGGTACCCGGGTGGGGCGTGTTTATCCATAAAGTATTTTTAACTCAGGTGTCGCTATGCCCTCCGTATAGGCCGTGAGGTGGGAGCATGTAATTGCTGATGTGACACGAGCTTCCTTCTTTTATACTAAGGGCAGGGTGGCCCAGTGGTTAAGGTTGAAAGTACCAAGATTGGAGCAGAGAGGCGCGGGTTCGATCCCAGCTCTGTGTGGAAGTTTCTGGTCAGAATCGGCGAGGAGGCCGGGCGGTTAAGCAGAGCAGAGTTGTAGCAGTGACTTGCGAGTTCGAGACCGCAAAATGCTGTGAATGTTCAGCGATGTTAAGAATCGGCGACAGGCCTACGGCCTATCAAACGCTGAAACAGCATTATTATTATTATCACTAGTATAAGGGGGATATGTTAACGCGTCTGTGGCTGACGAGTAACTGAAGGCTTTTCGGGGGTTTTCGTGGAGCCCCAGTTGAGATCGCGTACAGTCGCGAACAGCCAATCTTCTGACTAAAAAGCTTTAAGGCCGGTCCACACGCTCAGTTTTCACAACGATTTGTCTGCGCAGTTGGAATGAAATCGTTGCAATTTTTAGAGCGTCCACACGGTGCCGACAAATCCGAGTAGTTTGCTCAGTTTTGCGCGATCTCGCCATGGAGACGTCTCGGACAAATTTACGGCCGGTCTCCCCAAATTCGGTGAGAATGGAATATCTCCCAAAGTAATGAACGTAGCTAGATAAAACTTGGTACAGGTATTCATTAGGACTTAACGGTGATGTTTAGCTCGTGAACATTTTTAGAATTTCACCTTCATTCGTGAGTTATAGGACGATACGTGCCGAAATTTGCAGTGAGCATGATATTTCTTCTCAACTACTGTACAGATTTGAACGAAACT
This sequence comes from Hyalella azteca, assembly GCF_000764305.2. Classification (NCBI taxonomy): domain Eukaryota; kingdom Metazoa; phylum Arthropoda; class Malacostraca; order Amphipoda; family Hyalellidae; genus Hyalella; species Hyalella azteca. Next base: position 322,749 of record NW_025944682.1, on the reverse strand, counting down.
TAGAATATAGAAACCTAACCTCGCAACGGCGATGTTTAGCTCCTGACAATTTTTTAGATTAGATAAAGCCGTATAATTCGCAGACGAAGGCAAAATCGAAAAGAATTGTCACGTGCTAAACATCACCGCTAGGTCCTAATGAATACGTATACCAGTTTTATCGAGCTACGTTCATTACTTTGTGAGATATTCCACGCTCATCGAATTTGGGGAGACCGGCCGTAGATTTGTCAGAGACGTGCCATGGAGAAGGCAGTATTTTGATAGATTTTGGCATTGTGCCTTGTTAAAAAAGAGATTGGATCATTAAGGGAATGCGAGGAATAAAAATACAAGAGTTATTACATGTAGATGTCTTCTTCTCCAGGTCCAGATGGAATCGATTTATTGATTTATTCCAAATTATTTGCCGTAAATGCTCAACTTGTTTTACAGCTGTTTCTCTGTTTGCGCTTTCATCGATTTCTTTGAATTTTTCTACTAAGCCCTCGTATGTCTCCACCTTTCTTGTAAAAATCAGTCTTTTTTGTATATATAAGTGGATTATTTTTGAGATTGTTAGATTGAAGTAGACATCCATGTAGGGAAGATGAAACATAAAAATAACTGTGTAAAAATAACTAAGCAAACTGAAAAATGAAAAAAACCTGTAAGTGGTAACAGTAACAACTTAACAAGTAACAACTAACATGTTGACACTAGGAACAGGCTGAGGTTGACAACATTACACCGAAATATTTCGTACAGTTTTATTCTGTAATTTATATTATGTATGTATCATGCTGGTTTTTAAATAATATTTAATACTATTAAGGGGGACCGGCTACCCTAAAAATCGGAAATTTTGGCTTTACCGTTTTCTTGACTCATTTTGTAGCTGCTGGAAAGGCGCGTCTAACGCAGTTTACCGCATGTCTGTGCGTGCTATAATTTTTGCGTAAGACAATTTTAAAAATATATATATGAACATTTTTTAACAATATGTACAAAGATTTATTTGAATTAAATCTGTATATGTAGATCATTACTCTCGTTAATTACAAAGTGTTTGCACTCGTTTGAAAGCTACCAACGAGACGCGTTCAACAAAGCTACTACCATAGATGTACATGCAATACTTTTTTGTGTAATGCAGTCTTGAACTTTTAAAAAAATGATCATTTTATATCATTATTTACAAATAAATGGTATTTATATGTCATTATTTAGGTTAATTGCAAAGTGTTTGCACTCGTTTGAAAGCTACAAACAAGACGCGTTTAACAAAGCTACTATCATGGATGTTCATGCAATAGTTTTTGCGTAATGCAGTTGTAAAGTTATGTAAAATGAATATTTTATATATATTTATATATAAAAAGTCCCATTTATAGCCTATTATTCACGTTAAATTGAACATAAATATGTCTAAAGACGCGTGCAGGTACCTTGAATGCAAATAATTGGCAATGGGAAAGCTTGGGCTACAATATCAAGACTTTTTGGGCATATTCTTCTGTTTTCAATGAATTTTACTTTATTTGGCTCCCCTGAACAATTTAAAAATGCAAAAAACGCCATCTCAAAAAAATTATAACTCCAACAGTTTTTAAGCTACGACAATGAGAGACATACCATTTGATTTGTAAAAACAATACCTAGCGACTCTAGAAGCCTTTTTTTTAATATGTGCATGGTTTGACTTATATATGGGAGGGGGAGGAAGGTGGGGGATAAAAATGTGAAATAAATGGGAAGAACGCGAAAAAAACGATGAGGAAAATAAAAAATCGGGGCTCTACAGTCGCTAGATATTGTTGTTACAAATCGAATGATATGCGTCTCGACATTGTAGCATGTGATTTGCAAAAGTTATAAACTTTTAGAGTACCCCTTATTTGCCGTTTTCTATTAATTTCACGTTTTCTTTAATTTTTTTAAATTTACATGAACAACAAAGTCTTAGATTTCTGTTTTACATATGTGTACCAAGTTTCAAAACGATCCGTCTGTAAACAAAAAAATTTTGTTGAAGGGTAGCCCGTCCCCTTAAATAAAATCTAAAGGCTTTATCTATAAATGTAGCGGTAGCGCTAGAGCGGCAAAACCTTGTATCGCTACTTAAATATGTAGCGGGCGCTACCGCTACCGCTACATTGCCTTAAATGTAGAGCCGCTACCGCTTCTGAAAATGTAGCGGCCGCTCGTAGCGGCCGCTACATGTAGCGCGCTACTGCCCACCTCTGGCTACCGTCCACACGTTCCGACTTGTCTGCACAGTTCATCGAAATCTATGCTCTAGACCCTAGAGCTCAGATTTCGATGCAACTGCGAAGTTTTCCCGCCGGCTTCAAAACTGCGCAGTTTTCCCGTCCATACGCAACGATTTAACTGCAACGATTAGAACTGCGCTGACAAATCGTTGTGTAAAACTGAGCGTGTGGACCGGCCTTTATAGTGGGTTGGAATGTGGCTGTCTGCTCAAGTTTGGCTGATATTGTACAATCAACAATGTTTAACATAACATAACATAGTGATGTCGGCTCTGAAGTGTAGGCCTGATGTGGCCTGTCGCCGATTCTTTTCCATTTCGTGCCTTGTTCATAGATCTAAACTCGTGTCATTTGACCGGATCTTTTCATGACTGGCGATAGTTTGAAGAAGCTACTAGACTTCCACCGGGTTCGATAAGGACCTAGGCATTTCAAATCTGAACATATATTTTTCCATATCTTTATCTAGTCTGTTCTTAAACGCGTTCATACTTGGAGCGCCAACGATGTCATCGGGGAGGCTGTTCCACATGTCGGTGATTCGACGCGAGAAGAAATTTTGTCGCGTGGAGAAGTTGCAGCGCAATTTTTTTAGCTTATAGCCATGGCCCCTGGTGTTGGTTATTGTTTCAAATTCTAGTAACCCTTCAGGGACCTTGTATAGACCATGAGTATACTTGTATACTTCAATGAGGTCCCCACGCAGACGTCGATTTTTTTTCCCTTATTTGCAATCAATTGTAATCTGATAAGCATAAAATTTTTGTTTTTTGACCGAGTTTATTAACCCTATACTTCAAGTCGTATTATTCTTCATATAACAAAACTTATTTGTCGTGCGCAGAGGCTGCATTTTAATTTTATTCGAGGTTAGATTCTTGTCCAAGTTTCTGACAATGGGCCAAGATAATCGAGCAGCTTCAAATACCGAAGCTAGAGAAAAAGTGCTCAACGACGTTAAAAAGTACGTCGACCTAAAAATTAAAAAATTGTATGGAGTTTCGTTGAGATGAATGACATAAGTTATAAATCTTCTCCGTCTCAAAAATTGCGAAGTAAAAAGTGAGGCAAAACACACACATGAGCGGACACCGTTCATCGTGCTAGCGTTTCGTTTGTTTGATGGCCCGTGGCACCAACATTACGAAAAAACTGATGTGCATATTTGAAAGATTTGGGAACTTTAATATTAAATTAAGATATGGGAACTTTTGATATTAAATTAAATAACCTTGAAGCTGGAAGCTGACGTCACCGAACAGTCATACAAGGTTTTCTTTTAAGTGAAAGATGACGTTGGGACAAGCTGAAGAAATTAATAAAACTCGGCATTATCTATAATTAACAGTTAGATTGTGTTAGGAGAATATGATGGAATCACCATTCTTTCTACTATGGCTATTTTCCTGAAATCAAAATAATTTTCATCATCCACAACTGGCTCGATACGTAGCTTAATAAGCACTACGTGCAAAATGCACTTTTAGACGGTGGAATGAGAGCAAGTTTATGGTCACTTATCACCATTGACGTAATGATCAATCACAGCGCAGCAAAAAAGACTTGAGTGTTTGGACTGACAAGTTAAAAAAACGTTGAGCTTGCCACTGCGGCTAAGCATTGACTCCAACTTTACCAATTTCTTAAGGAGAAAAGCTCGTATTAGCCACTTCTGTTCAGCAGCACGAGCAATGTCGCGTACTTGGGAGACATTTCGTTGCCGGCACCTAATAAATGGTGCTCTCTCGGTACTGTCTGGACAACAGGCATTGATTCGACAACCAAACAAGTTAGTGTTGCAAGCCTGTGACCCCGGCCGGACTATTGTCGTTGTCAAGCCGAACCGCAATTAAGCAATCGATTTTCCTGATTACCTAAATTAGCTTATAGCGTATCCCGCCGTATCACACTGGCACACGATTCATTACAAAAACTAAAAATTTATTACTCGGTCCTAATCCTAAAGTTTAACTATCTAAACTAATTAGTGTACCTTCTAAGCTCTTGTAATAAGCTTTTCCCGTTAGATGACCAAAGCAGACACAAAACCACTACCTACAGCCCGACGCAAAAGGTTAGCCCCACCCCTTTAAAACATCATAACACATCGAGTTTTGCGAGTTTTATTGTGCAAATGGTGGCAAACGAATCGTCTTGGTCTCAGTAATAAAAATACAATAGACTGCAGAGAAAATGTATTTAGTAACGGAGAAAATGAAAAACACATGTTTTTGCACCGACGCAAAAGGTTAGCCCCACTTTGTACACTTTTACATTTTAGGCAAAACAAAACATACGTCACCTGCAAAACTAAAGGTTATTTACCGATATGCTCCCCGTTGGCTTTGTAGACATCCAAGCACCGCTTTTTCATACCCTGAGACAATCTACGGAGGTAGTTGGGGTCCAGATTGGACCAGGCGGCTTTAATGGCCAACTGGAGTTCTTCCTTCGTGTCATACTGCTTCCCGCAGGCGTAGACGATCCCAGCCATGTACCCCCAGACGTTCTCAATGGGATTCAGATCGGGTGACTTGGCTGGCCAGTCCATAACCCGGATTTTGGCACGCTTGAAGAAGGCCTTGGTCGTGCGCGCCGTATGGATTGAGGCATTATCTTGTTGGAAGATGGCGCCGCGACGAATTTGGTTGCGGATGACGGGAATTAGATGGTCCTCGAGCGTTCGGACATAGTCGTCCGCGCACTGGTTGCCTTCGAGGAAGACGAGTTCGCTCGTCCCGTTTGCATGAAAGGCCCCCCACACCATTACACTGCCCCCGCCATTTTGGCGGCTAAAAGCTGCCTTTGGATCATTCCTGCGTTACGCTGCGTCCTGTCCGCAAGAGCGCCAAACTTGCAAAGTGGGGCTAACCTTTTGCGTCGGTGCAAAAACACGGACCGCTTGATTTTTCCGCCAGTAATTAACTTCTTCACCAAATTTTACCTGCTATAGATTGCAGAGCGCAAGACAAATCGTTTGCCACCATTTGCACGTTCAAACTGGCAAAACTCGATGTGTTATGATGTTTTAAAGGGGTGGGGCTAACCTTTTGCGTCGGGCTGTACGACTGCCAAGACGATACTGGGAGCATGAGCCTTGACTTTGAGCCCTTGACTCACTTGAGGAAGGTGAATGGTCCAATGTACTTTGAAGTTCCGTGGGGGAAGAACTCTTTCACTTCCAGTTTTTACTGATAATTTTGAAATAAACAGAAAATAAATATAATGCTGATTCACATTCGCATTTCTAGGCGCTTTTTCAAATCATTATCAGTTTTATTAGGAATAGATAGAGAGATTGGGCGATCAAGTTTCCAGAATGTGTTTTCCCCCCTTATGCCGCAATGGACTAACCCTCTTGGAGCTGCCTCGGTATATGACCATATTTGGTAATGCCGTGTTTCTCGCACGTTGATTGGCTGACGGCTAACGCTGGCGACCATATTGCAAACGTTGAGCAAATTCCAAGTAAAATGATATACATGTATATGAGCTATGAAATAATACTTCTGACATTTTAAAAATCAACGACGAGTACACTAATGAAAAACTTATGTTTTTTAGTCCCATACGCATAAGTTCTGCGAAAATCCATTAGAATTATTCTATACAGTAGATTTACATCAATTTTGCTTTATACTAGATTGAGCCATAGATTGAACGGTTCCGTCAAAAACCTAAAAGTTATAGTTCAAAGCAATACATATATTTTGTACAAATTGTAATGTTTCTCGGTTTTATAACTTATGCCGCAGAGAAAACATGGAGGTTATTCCCCACACAATAGCAGGACGGAGCCAGTGTTGTCAGCTTTTTTTCTTGACGAGAATACCAGATTGTCTAGCTCAAAATATCAGGAATATACCAGAAATTAATTTGTTCAAAAATAGAATAATACCTCCAAATTTATTGAAACTATTCGTCAGAAACGTTGGTTAGAAAAAGGAAAAAAAACTATTCTATGTACTGTGCATTTATCTGGCTTGACGATAATCAGCCAAATTGAACACGTTATATTTTTTCCCTCTGTTTGGAACATTTAGACACTTTTCTTTCCCTGTGTTTGATTACATTGGCACTTTTTCCTTTTTTTAACACATTGTGGCACTTCTTTCCCTATCGCTCAACATGAGCAAGCCACGGAAACAGGTCATCTGCGTTTTGTTTATTTCCGTACATGCTTGCATATTACATTAATCTAACATTTCGGGTCTGATCACTTTGTTGCGGCTGAGCAGATAGATTTTGGTCCGAATAAGTGTCTCCAGTACCTTAGTTGAAATTTAATTTCGTTGCTTGTTTCTCACATTGATGACTTGTGTAAACACTCGCTCCATGAGTGCATTGGAGACAGGTCAAAGTAGACAAGTGATGCAGTAGGCAGCCAGTTCCATGAATGGATGATGATTTTCAAGATCAGTGAAATATTGAATGGCACCCCAGAATTCAAGTAGCACTCTAGAATTCAAAACCACCAAACAGAAACGGTGAAGCTTGCGTCACAGAGATCGGTTCGACAACCTCACTCGTCCTAGGCCATATCATCACTGATTGGTAATCAATCAAGGATCGTCACTCTCGTGCTTATATTGCACTAAGCACTTTTGTTAAATGTTAATAATTAGATTGGGGTTATTTCATCAAGCGGTAAACTTGCGGTTTTAAAAATGGCGGGAAACCTTTAGTCGTCCCGCTCTGAAGTAATCTATATAATCTACGCCTACGCTGGAGGAACCGAGGAAGTTCAAACTTCAGAGGTGGAACTTAATGCAGCAAATTTGCAGTAAGTCAGAAAATACCGCTTTTAGAAAAATATACCAGATCTAAAATACATACCAGACACCTTCTGAAAATACCAGATTGGTGAAATCTGGCATAGAAATGTGCCATCTGGCAACGCTGGTCACTCCAGCATAGAGCTGCAGTACATTTTGAATAGGCAAGACCAGAGTTGTATAAATAAGCTACTATAAGTAATAAGTATAAATAACCTACTAAATAAGCCTAATAAGGCAAACTACTCAGTTAAATCTTTTATAACAATACTTAATGTGTATTTCAGGAGCATAAACGCACTCGAAAAGATAAAACCAATTTCGTATGTATTCTTTCCAAAAACCTTGAACGAAGGAACTTTGCCGTCCGATTGGAAAGAAGCTCAATTAACACCTTTGTTCAAAAAAGGTGACAAAAGTTGCCTCGGTAACTATCGCCCAGTCAGTCTGGCAAGTGTTGTTTGTAAGGTAATGAAATCTGTTGTGAGGGATAGGATTATCGATCACTTGACTGTTCACCATCTCCTATCACACTGTCAACATGGCTTTATTGCCGGTAGATCCTGCACCACTAACCTATTGTTTACGTTGAACGATTGGACTCGCCTGCTGGACGAAAGGGAGCCAGTGGATGCATTGTACCTCGATTTTACCAAAGCATTTGACAGTGTTCCGCATGAGCGGCTGTTGCGTAAAGTGAAGTCTTTGGGAATTGAAGGAAACGTACTCCAATGGATCAGAGATTTTTTAGTACGTAGACGACGTGTCAGTATTAACGGGCTAGATAAAGCCATGGAAAAATATATGTTCAGACTTGAGATGCCTAGCACCATATCGAACCCGATGTAAGTCTAGTAGCTATTTCAAACTATCGTCAGTCCTGAAAAGATCCGGTCAAATGACACGATTTTAGATCTTCTGTGAACAAGTCACGAAAAGTACAAGAATCTGCGACAGACCACATCAGGCATACTCTTCAGCGCCGACATCACTATGTTATGTTATTATATTGTGTTATGTAATTACAATATATGCATTTGTTCAAGTACGTATGTTGATATAATTATTTTGTATCATTAAAGAAGACTTCAAGGAAAGGAGCAAAGTTAAGATTATGGAGGCGGGAGGACATGGATAGGGCTCTTGCCGCCAGCAGAGATGAGAATCTTCTTGCGTCAGCCGCTGCCCTTACCATCAATGTGCCACGCAAGACACTCGCAGATCGCCTATCGATGAGAGTCAAGGAAGATTGTGTACCAGGCAAACCAACCGCGCTGTCAGCAGAGACTGAGCTGTCGCTCTGTAATTACATTGAATATATGGCCAATATAGGTTTTTCTTTGACAGTGGCCCAAATTTTAATATACAGTATGCCTGGTGCATTGATCGCAGGTCTGGGAGACACATATTTTGGAGAGAGAGAGACCTTGCTACGGATGGTGGCTGTAGTTTCGTTCCAGACGCCCTGAGGCAGTCAAACTTTGGAGACCCGAATGCCTGGATCGCGGTCGAGCAATTTTCTCAACTATAGGAAATTTAAGAAATTATTTCCAGTTACTGCGAGGGGTTCTCGAACGCGATAACTTCAGTGAACGGCCCCAAGACATTCACAACTGAGATGAAACGGTGGTGGATCTAAACAAGTCCTCGCAAAAGATTGTTGTGCCTCGGCGAATGAAGAATTCTCATTCTCGACAAGTGGCATCAAGTGTACACATAAGCATTCACTGCTGCGTTTCAGCATCCGGCGTTGCAATGCCTCCAATGATCATTTTTAAAGCAGCAATTCCAGGAGGCAACTAAGCTGCTGGTGGGTTCGACGGAGCTTTGTACGGCAAACAAGCCACTGGCTTCATGGATACCGAATTTTTTCTCCGGTGGTTCACGCAGAAAGTCGCAGATATTCTTGGTATTCGCTTAGCCAGTGGTTCCCAAACTTTTTCAGGCTGGCGTTCCCTTTGGCTCCCCAGTGAATCTAGCGCCCCCCTCCCGACAGACGCATTTAAAAACAAACGCTTCTTTCTTGATACTTAGTATGCTGCAATTTTAAAAGAGAAAAGTTAACACAAATGTGCATTTCACAAATAGAGCCCCCATTTAGTAAACCAATATATTTTTTACAGTTTTAACGGTTTCAGCACTAGAAATTCAAGACGGCGCGGACAAATTTACGGCCAGACTCGTGGCCGGTCGGGCCAAAATTCGCAGTGATCAAATAATTTCTTCCAAACTACTGAACAGATTCGAACAAAATTTTGAATATACATTCGTAACTACCGAATGGTGATGTTTAGCCTGTGAAAATTTATTCGAGTCGGAGTCATGTTCTGCCATGTGTTGTGTACAAATCGTCAAACAAACGTACAAACTTCTAACTTCGATTTCGCGGACTGCCGCCTCCCTACTGCCCCTTTCTTCTTCACCGCCCCCCCCCCCAGATCTTTCCACCGCCCCCAGGGGGGCGATATCGCCCACTTTAGGAACTACTGCGCTAAGCCATCAGCAGATAGAGCAGCTCTCTTGCTGCTCGATAGCCACGCCTCCCACTGCTCTCCAGCAGTTATTGACAGTGCCAGGCAAAACAATGTGATATTGTTAGCGTTAATGCCTCACACTAACTGTCGCGCTCTGCCAGGCCCGTAAGGTTCTTAACCTGTCACTGTTTTAGCGAAGAAGATACATAGGGAACCTAAGGAAATTCCCCTCACAGATGACCCCTATGACTTTAACCTTAAATAAAATTTTATTGTGAAAGAAATCAAGGAATCGATTCCCGCTATCATATTATGCATAAAAAGCTCTTTCAAATGGTATATAACACTTTGCTGTAAGTCGACTGGAAGTGAACCTGCTGCACCTGTCAGTAACCTTTCCCATACCCCTGAAGGGAAATTCCCCCCATCTATTTCGACCTGTCATGACCGGTTTCGACCCTGGCCTTGGGAATATTATTCGACCTGTCATGACAGGTGATGCACCTTTATGGGATTGCGTTATTACAGGAAATGACCCTTGGTTCCCATGTACAATGACCCTCGCGGTCTGGGTGCATAATTGGTGGGAAGGTATTGGAGTCAAGTGTGAAAGTGTATCTAAGATTTTTATCATATGAAACAAGTCATGTATCGATTTGTGGCCATCATTAATCGACTTTAAAGGCTGATAAATAGCATTTGTATGGATATTTATGTGGAAGATATATATCTCTTGTTGACGTAATATGAGATTCAGCCACTGCAAGACAGCCTAAAAAAGTGGTAGCATTATCCGTAGACTTTAAAGATTGCTTCCTTATGACTATTCGATGACTTGTGAGGCATTTTTCTTATATCAGACCAGATCGAGAGTCCTCGCAGGTTAGGTGCAAGCCAGGTATAGTTCATCTCCTTTCTTTCAGAGAATTGTAAATGGTTTTAGACATTTTTAAATGGTTTTAATTTGAAGCATTTTTGTTGTTTTTAGTCTTAAAGTGAAATTGTCTTGATATTGAGCAAAAGTAGTTTTTGCCTGATATTGGGTTATATTTCGCATGAATTCCCCTTGAAATGGGTTTAATTTGAAGCATTTTGATGTTTTTTAATGTTAAACTGAAATTGGGTTGATATTGAGCAAAAAAATTTGGAGGGTTAAAAACCCAGTCAATCAGGTCTTGATCGATCGACGTAGATTAATGTGGTTCGATCAAGAATATTGATGCAGATTCCTGCTCGATCGACGAAGGCAAAACCCAATTTGGAGTCGATAATTACAGGGGCAATGTCGCGGGGCGCAGCACCGATTAAAGAGGAGCATTCTATGCAGATTCGGTGAAGATCTTTGAAGTTTCTGCACACTATAATTGATTCAGTCAAATCATCTGCATCGAACGATGTCGAATCTACAGTAGCTAAAGCCGAATCCGCATTAATCCATGTCGAATCGTCATCGATTTACGTCGAATCTTCCTTAATCGATTTCAAATCCATATTGATCGATGCCGAATATTAGCTGCTTTTACATCCTACTGTACGAATGTAGTAAATTTCCCATTGAATGAAAGTTCAAAGGAAATCGTACCAATATAAAACATTTTTTATTTAATTCACATTACACACGACGCAGAAATCAAATCCGCGCGTGCACAAAATATTTCAGAGTGTGCAAGAAACGTACTGTACACGCTATCATGACTCAATAAATTATAAACCTGTATCAATCTTCTTCAAACAGGTTAATCATGGTTGTTACTCATGGCAGTTATTCGTTAAAAATGTAAAACATAGAAGCAAACTATGACACGAGATGAAGTAGCGAAAAAAGAAAAATATGAAATAATAATAGGTTTTATAGAAAAAGGTGTTTGCAATCGTTAAAATTCATCACCGATAATAACTCTGGCCGTGGAAACTGGTGGCACGTGTTTGTAACACTTTGATTTGATTTAGGATTCAAAGTATGACATGAAGGATCGAGTTTCAAACTTTATGAAAATGAAATTGATAACAAACTTCATCACATCATCAACAATTTTCAACTCGTCAACAAACCTTATCGACACAAACTTTATCAACTCTTCAGGGAAACGTCCAGCAAACATGATATGAAAGAAAATGTTTAAAATAATGCCTATAAAATTGCAGAAATATGTAAGAAACTCAACCGCTAGAAAATAGAGACAAGTGTCAAATTCCTTCTGCTCAACTCATTTCATTAATTACGGTTAGTCGACTCACTAATGATACATAAACATGAAATTACAGCTGAAGCAAGATATGACCTGAAGTCACATGCCAATTATAAAACCAGAGACAAAAACACTAGTCAAGTAAAATAAAACTAGGCAGTGAGAGTCGATTCCATATCACATTTAATTCCAATCAATCCCAGTTTATTCGCAACGTGAAATTTATTTACACTGCGGAAACGAGCAAGAAGTATGACAAATTAAAATAAAGTTTTTATCCAACTAGGGGCCGTAAAGCTAAATTATATTCTAGCCTCAGTCATCGTAATCTTGAAATTGAATATTTTTCCAGGCACTTCAAAATACTCAATAGTGAAATAAGTTTTCAAAATATTTTTCTAATGTTCACGGAAAACATTTGAGGTTTATCAAGAAAGCATTGCTGTTCTGGCAAGATTTATTTTCGGGCGCACTTATCAGTCCCGCTTCATCACAATATGTTTCTTGATGCACCGCACTGAATGTCGGAAGAAAATTTCCATATGGTGGTACAGGACTGCGTGGCACTTTAGTGTTGACCCAGCTGTAGCAAGCGCAGTGAGCGCAACGGTGGGCGGTAGTGACACCCGCTGTACAGAGGACTGCATACGCGGTAGCAGTTACATAATTCACAGCTTAGACGCCAAGGAAAGATGACAAGATACGGAAGAGATGCTGCAAGAGCGTCATGCCGCTATTTCTCCCATGAAATACGATGCGGACTGCTCCCACGGTGCACCGTCCCACATCACGTGGACCCAAGCCCCAGCCATCATCAACGCTGAGACCTCACCTGAAAATAGTTGTATATGATCAAATCTCTTTGCAGGTTACTAGTAAAGCTATTATTAGTAAAGGCCCGTTTACACTATAGGGGCAACGACATGGGATGGGCAGTGAGGCGCGTGTCAAGCGCTTGCTGCAGCGCCTGACTCCCACAATCGTTCGCACTAATTTTTGAACGCGGTAGCTCGCGACCGCGCGCTTCGAACATTAGTTGCTAGTTAGACGTCAGTGAGGATAGATGCATCAGAATTTGAGATCTGAGTCATTGTTCTCGGGTGTGCTCGTGTAATTACATTCATGGTCTCTATAGGCATTCATGGTCTCTATAGGCATCATGGTCTCTATAGGCATCATGGTCTCTATAGGCATTCATGGTCTCTATAGGCATTCATAGTCTCTATAGGCATTCATGGTTTCTATAGGCATTCATGGTCTCTATAGGCATTCATGATCTCTATAAGCATTCATGGTCATGATCTTTATAAGCATTCATGGTCATGATCTCTACAGGCATTCATGATCTCGATAAATATCAATCAGCCTCTCTACTAGAGATAGCGAGTCAAAACGAGTGTGGCGTTAGTCAACATATTGTTGTTAGGGCCCAGCGTATGTGGACAACCTCGCTAGACCACAGACAGCCGTCTACTGACTGAGTGTATCGTTGGGTTGCATGAGGTAGGGCGACTGAGAATCGCTAGCTTGCCAATCACTTCGTTGCCTACATGAAGCGATTGACGCCCGTGTGTTGCCCCTAGTGTAAACGGGCCTTAAATCGAATGACCGAATTTCAGCTGGAAACTTTAATAGGGTCGCTGTAAATTCCCAGTCAACTTTATTTTGTACTGCTACTATGATGTTCAACACAATCCGGCTCATATCAGTAATGCAAAAAAAAATGAATTTTACCAAAACGTTAAACGAACCTCACTATACTACTCCCACACAGGGGAGATGGTTTGTGCCCGAAATGAAGTTACAATGTCGACACCTAGCCTGTTGAAGTTCTTCAGAATAAAGTGCGGAAAATAAAGAAGTTATTTCAATCTATGATATACCATGACACTTGAGCAAACGTTACAGTTGCATGAAATGTTTTATGGATTAATGGAGCCGAAGTAAACTTCTTCACAATTAACTTACTGCTTGTCAAGGTATTTCCTTGGACCGGCTGCTCCCGAAGTAAAGTAAGTTGAGACAGGTTTGGACCAATGGCTGAACATCCATCATCAGCGTCGGGTTGGAGCCTCCGTCTCGACTTGTATAAATAGCTGTAATAACAGGTATCAGGTCAAAAGCTATATTTAGGGGGAATTATAGTATAGGTCATGCATTCAACTACTGTGAAGGAATTCATGTTCCTTACGAACATTGGAACTTTTGATTGTTGTTCTCTAAATGAAAATGCATTCTTCATGACATCTCAAAAAATGGATTTTTGTCGTGAGTGATTCTGATCTGTAATGGAGTACAGTAAATGGAATCATGAGAACAGTCACGTGGTGAAACACATCATGAGCTTTATAGCGATTTGATGAGCACTTGGCATGATGTAAACTTCCTAGCACAAACAAGCTCATTTATTCATATCAGCTTGTTTTCTGGATAGAAGTTAAAGTAAGCAAACACTTCTATACAAATAGATGACATGAAGATATGATCTGTGAATAAATTTGGTACATAAAGGAAATTCATACTTCAAATTCATTTTAGCACTTCGATCTAATTGAAGTTCAAATAATGCTGAGAAATAGAAAAAAACGTCAAGTAATGCCGGTTATAAATTGATAGAAATCAAATATCTTAGCATTTGCCGCATATAAGATCCCTATAAATGAAAATTGTATCATTTATTCGTCCTCACATTGATATTACCATTCGTTGACATAAAATTTGACTAGAGCGAATGAACTTGTGCCTCACAAAATGCTACCTGCGTTGAATCGTTCTGTTATCTGTATAGTTAGTGCCTTGAAGATAGCGTCGTCTTTGAACATGTACGAGTTGGCACCTTGGTTAGGTTGGGTGTCAATTAATGTAACAGTATACCCCACGCTGCACGCACAGTAGCTGTCTAGTAGAGCTCAAAAAAATCCTTAATCATGAAGTAGAGATGCAAACTTGGGCGTCCATTTGTTTTCTTACCTTTATTAACAGTTCTCGTGTGGTGCAATAAGCAAAAATTCGACAGCATATCGGGTCACTCTTGCACCCGACATCGCTGCAGCCTGCAGTCACTGCCGTAGAACTTGAGAAACTGCCCACCCGATTCCTCATCGGACCTGCATTCAACATTTGCTTGCAACAAAATGGATTTCATCAGTTTTGATCAGTGAACCTGTGACGGTGTGACCAGTATTACGAGCTCACAGACGTGCTCAAGTTTTACGGAGTGTGTCATCTAGATCAGCTCCAAAATATCATTATCAGCTAAATGAAGAAGGAAAATCAGGTTTCTGATTTCTAGATATACCGTATGGTAATGAGATATATGCACTTGATCATACATTATTCATCCTGAATTACAGCCTGCTTCACTCCCTCAATCCCCGGAAAGATCCCGAATTAAAAATGAAGAATTTAGCCAAAAATATTCGTACATAAATATCCAAATAGGTAGTCGTACTTACAGAGTCAGTGTCCAGCCACGCTGATGTCATTTGATAGCCAACAGTTCATCCGAGTGTTCGTTGATGACAAATTTGTACTGCTCGGGAATAACTTATCTCGTGTCCACCAACTGACAGTCGCCGCGGACGCCGGTTACTTCTGAACGCTCTGAAATTATAACGATCAAGTTGCTTACGGACCTGTCTCGAAAGTTTTTACGGTGGCACATTTATACATAACTTTGAGACAAAACGTTCATTTCAGATGATAATCATTATGTTTAACTAAAATTGAATGAATTGACAAGTGACAACGGACGCCAGGAGTGCCTTTCGATAGCAATGGAGTAAGTTAGGCTGGCGTGGAGCGTTTGAACGATAGTTTCATGGAGTGCAGTGACCAAAATTTCCCCTTGAAAGTTGCATATGAGACCTTAAACTCTGTGAAAATGCATATACATTAAATTCTGACGTTTTTTCTGTTCCTTACCTCCAATATTTATCCAAAGTTAACCGAATTCAGGTAATGTTCACTAACTTCACTGCAACACACAGGTACTTCCTGCAACATTGTAGAGCGAAGACTGCCGTGCAAATAGCGCGCATGCGTGGCGGTGGCAGACTTCGAGGCCGCGCATGCGCATGTGCGATTGCCACTCAGTTACTTGCAAAGATTATCCACAAAGTATGACTATCCAAAGTATGCAAAGATTATCCACACCTACTTCCACGAGTGGCAGTATGAACAATTTTCTTAGCTAGGCTGTCTTGGCATGTCAAATGCAGCGATTCGATTTGGATGTCACAAGAGTAACAAGCTAAGTAGCTAACGGATTTCAATTGCTGACAATTTTATCATTTCAGGCGCTCGAAACATCACTAAATCGAGGCACAAATGGGTGTTGTCACAATAGAACCGACTCATTCACAGTTGATTAGGATATGGCGCAGCAACGACGGAGGTATTTGCACCATAATTCACAGCACTGATCGAGACCCTTAGTTGTGTTCCACCGTGTTTGAAATGGAATGCCTGCCAACCGACAAGCATAGCTGCAAACCGAAGATAGTAATGGCTGCCAACCGACGATGACTTTTTACTAATATTTATCTAAGGCATAGAGATAGATTGGTCAATAATCGTGTGATCGAATTTTACGCTGTATTTATTTTGTAAGTAAACACTTTCACAGGAGGCTGAATTATTCAGCGAAAAATGAAAACAGAAACGGGATAGCGGCCAATAAAAAACTACAACATAACATTTGGGAACTTGGTAAAACTATAGAAGTGATTGGGAATGATTGGAGGACCATTAATTGTTTGTAAAATGCGTCAATGAGGAAAAAAATCAAATTGACATATAATCAGTTAATATGTCTTCATCTCACAATCATAACAGCTTATTCATAAAGTAAAGTATATATCAATTTCTGATTTATTATTCTTTTAGATTGAAAAGCCGACCGACAAGTTTGCGAATGAATTTTTCGGCATGCTCTGTATAGTTGCCCACACTCAGATACTTCGATCTGCAACGATAAACCCAAAGTCGATAGTTCGTTGTGCATCTGTATAGACTGATTAGGGAAATTCGACTTCCAAATCTCCGAGTGGTCGGATCTGCATCGTATCTACAGTAACCCACACTATTCGACATCTTTACCCACATTGGCGATTGACTGGGAAGTTTCTCCAAAAAATGAAGTAAAGTTACTTATGAGGTTACTAGACCCTCAGCTTCGGTAGAAAAGTGTGCCCAAACCGTAATTATTGTTGCACTGTAACGGGATAGGTATCAAAATGACCGGAATAACGAGGGAAATAACATATTAACGTTTGAAATGAATTGTCTTGCAAGAACAAGAGTTATTAATCCAGATTCATGTCTTCCCTTCAAACGCACTTGGTGGGCTTTCTTCCCTTCTCGTACCAGCACCAGGGTCGAAAGCTGTCATGACAGCTTTAAACCTGTCATAACAGCTTTCGAACTTGGACGAATAGCTCAGTCACAGTTAGAGGTAGAATATCAGTTTCTCATAGTAACATGCGTCCGAGGTTGTTATTTGAGAACCTGAGCACGTGCTTGGACTTTTGCAATATTTTAGGAGTTTAATAGCCGTTTTTCATGATTTTACCCGAAATTGCAGTATTTGAGCACATAATTCTATTTATTAGCATTTAAAGACATGTTGGTAGAATTTTGGTGCATAAATCTTGAATAGTTGCAAAGTTATTCATATAAATGACATTCTATTGAATAACTTTTCTGTTTGTGGATGTAGCCACATCCCGTTGCCAGTTTACCAAATGGCAGCTCAAAGCGCATCTTTTGAGACCAAAATCATGCTTATATCTCCAAAACTGACTTAGTTATTAAGCAAAATTCATAACCAGTAAGACCTGTCAATGACAGCTTTGACCTGTCATAACAGCTTTCGAACCTCATGTGGTACTGAGGAGGGAAAAGGTTCGTTTTATCAGGGAACGGAGAACCTCAGAAGGGATTCAAAGCACCTGAAATTTCATCACAGCTTTTCCACCTGTCATGACAGCTTTGACCTGTCATAACAGCTTTCAAACCTGGTGCTGGTACATCAAGGAACAAATGACCCTAAGTTACTTTAGAGATTCCCAGCCTGAGAGCCCAACAGCTTAAGCACGACAGCTGATGGACTCTAGTGTGCGGTGGAGGGATAAGCATGACACCCGTCCACGCACACACAAGTTTTCTGATACCTCTAGGGACTCTGGGATGCCTGGTGAATGGGATATGCACAACACCCAATCACTTATCACCATCACCAGTCACCACAAGTGAATTTCATATTCAACTTGTGTAAAAGACCAGTAACAACCAAGGCCCTTTGAGCGAGATAGCCGCTAAATACTCACAGAGCCATTAAACGGGTTTGGTTTTGGTGGAACCAATTCGGCAAGTCGTATATTGTGCCAGTCAATCTGTTGAGTAGTCCACACACAAAAATGGCATAAGCCATGAGCCATGATGCCTAGGGGAGTGTCTTGTTCATCCAGAAAGAGCCCGACCACAGTCTATGTTCAGATGCATACCCCAGAGCCAACCAAGCTATGGGGCGCGGTCCAAACAAGTGGTGCGGACAAATTCGAACTCAACTTCTCACCCTAGGACTTTTTTGCCACCTGTGGGAAAGGAGATTAATGATAACACACATTAATTTCTAAAAAAACTTTATTCAAAATAATTCCTTTTAAAACACTTTTCTTATCACAGACAATAAGGAGGAACAACATCGGCTTTGGAAGCATAAAATACTTCTCCTTTAAAGCTAGATGCAATAAACGGTATACATGCCATGAGATATTCCATTACAAACAAACAATAAAGGGTAGAAATTGCATTAGAGAATTCGAATCACAGATATTCCATTACAAGCATAAGATAAACGGTATCAATGATAAACATTGCAAAAGAGATGGATCAATGAGAAATGGTTAAAATTTCACTTTCAGCCCGCCTGACTCTTTGAGAGCATTGACCAGCGCCACAACAAACTCAGCATCACCTTTGAAAGGTTTCATTAGAAAAGGAAATACTTGACTAACAGTGCTAGCCGTAAAACCTTCAGTCTTTAACATATCTAAGTGAGTCGCAAGAAGTTTATTCATCTCTCTTTTATTTGCGTTCAGTAGTTTCTTGGCCTGGTGTAGGTCTGCCTTTGTAGGTTTTCTGACTGGCCCACTTTCAAGCACCGTTCCAACATTAGATCCTGTAGATCCTTCGCGTGCAGCGTCATCCAAATAGACCGTCGCTTCCGAAGGACTTGTGACGCTTCCGCAGACAACATCAGAGGGCGTATCAGGAGCTACTGACATAAGAGATTCAGCAACATCAGAGGGCGTATCAGGAGCTACTGACATGAGAGATTCAGCAACATCAGAGGGCGTAGCAGGAGCTACTGACATGAGAGATTCACCGACATCTGAGGGCGTAGCAGGAGCTACTGACATGAGAGATTCACCGACATCAGAGGGAGCAGCAGGCCTCGCTGGATCAGTAGAGATCCGAGGGGAATCTGATTGCCGAGTTCTTCTCATAGATTTATTGGTTTGATGCTTGCCGCCTTTTTTGCCTTTGCCAACAGGTGCTTCTTTAGGCGCTATTATTGAAACGTCACCCTGTTTCTCAACATCGTCCGCACCTTCTTCATCAGTCTCATCCTGAGAATCTACTCCAAAATCGACTTCGGTTTGCTCTGTCTGCAGTGCAATGCTCTCTTGCACTTCATCTTCTTCTTCCGATTCGTCATCAGAATCCTCTTGGGAGTTAGCCCGCCCGCCCCGGGATTTTCTCGCTTCCCTCAGTTTGGCCAGCTTAGCTTCTTTAGTGGCCTGAATGTCCTTAATGATGACTTGGTCAAGCTCATAATTTTTTGTGGTATTCTCACCAGGGACGTTAGCAGAGCCAACAATCTCAGAGCGGTCAAAATGACTTCTATACGAGGATCTTTTGAAGACTTCATGCCATATGTGAGTCGTGACGCGGTCGAGCCTGCCGTCAACGGAGCCCACGGTGTAGAAGGTATTGCCCGTATCGTAGGAATGCCCCATTACGAGCGCCAATTCGCCTTGCAGGAGGGGTATTTTGTTGATGTAAATCATTAGTCAAAGTGATAACCAAATTTCTGTTCTTCCTCAGTGTGAAGCGCGGCTGGTCCGTGACACCTGCCACATTGACCATGACCTTGTTTGTTATAAGGCCAACTGTGCTCACTAGCAGAGGTCTGGCTTCAGTCACTGTTGAGAGAGCCGTGCAAAAGACTGGAGACATTGGCTTCTCGTCATTAGTCAACTTTGGCCGATATAGACGCACGTATGCGCTCAGCAGAGGGGCATAGATTCCAAGAACAGCCACGTGACATAGGATGGATCGACCTGTCTTGTGCCTTCGGACTTTGTACACACAGTACTTTCCTTCCTTGACCAAGACTGGACGCCGGAATGAATAGAGATTATAGGTCGTCATTTCCAGCGAACGCCTGGCGCTTTGAATCCCAATAACTGTTATGAGGATATCTCTGAGGAACAAGGCATTCTTATTTCTCTTTCGTCTTTCTCCAGTTGAGAATAACGTAAAGCCAAGTTGCAAAAGTTGGCGATCTTGGGAGCGTCAAGCAGCCTATTGACGGCTTCAACAGTAATCATTGTGCGGATATTCCTTTCATCGACCGGCTCAAAGTGCCGCGTGGTTTCGTAGTCACGCAACACAATGAGGTTGTGTTGGTGCACGAGCTCTTTCACGTTCCCAAATGAGAAGTTCCCAAGCTTCTCAGTATCGAGCCACATATTGTTGACAAAAATGGCGAAGGTTGATACTGACTTCATTTGCCTTACCATAGTGAGTGCCCTGGCGAAGGCTGCCGGCAACAACAGTGCGGTATGCTTGGAGAATTTGGTTACACCTGCGCAGGATTTCCAATATCTCCATGTCAGGCCTCTCATCAGGAGGTAGGGTGTAAATAAAGCAAAAGATTATAACCAGGAAGTCTTTAAAGCTTTTCCTTGCGGATGTCTCTCCTTTGGTGCTTGAATCCATATTCAGCATGCTTTTGTGAAAGTCGTCAAGGACTTGATGCAACTTGGGGAAAGCTTCTTGAAATCGTGCATCTTGATAATAGGCCACAGCCTGAGTCACAAGAGGAGTGCCAACTCTCTTTTCGAGCAATTCTCTCCCTGGCCTGGGAGAGAGCGGGATGATTTTTCTAGGCACCATGACAATTTCGAGACGGGCTATGTGACCCCTGGTAAACTTGTTCACCAGTCTTTGGATAGCCTCGGGTGGAACAAACTTGTGGACTCCTTGGCCGCTCAGATTCTTGCCCGTTAAACGGACCAACTCTTCGTGGACACGAGCTTGGTCGTATGCAACATTTACTGCCTCCGGTGTCAGTTTTTCTGTGTGTTCGAGATGCGCTCTCAGTTTGAAAGTTGCAAATGCTCTATGGCATCGAGGGCATAGCGTGATATATCTCAACACATCGGTTTCACCTGGGCGCTTGCTGCGCTGTCTGTATAGCTTGTCAACCTCAGCAACTTCATTCTCTGAATCGTTATGTATGGGCCCAATTTTGGCAACTTCAGTGGAAATTTCCAACTGGGCGGAGCTTGATCCAGCAGCAGTGCTGGTCGAAGCTCCCATTGATCTGTGTCAGGTTGCATGACAAACCGAGAGAGAATTCTCTCATTTTGCTCCCGTAGAACATTGCCACGGCCAAGTCCGTCAACAATAACATTCAATAGAGACTGTGGCAACCATGCCTGACTCAAGCCACTACTGGCAGTTGGTAAGCCAGTCTTTGATACAAGATTCTTTATGATGAAATCACATCGATCGTGGATATCTTTTACATCATATTTAGTTTCGGTTGCCTTCCGTTTCTTAAGCTCGCTTAAAGTTACGGTGATAGCTTCGTAGAATCTTGGCTTTTTCGGCCAAGAAATCATGGGCTTTCTCATAATGCCGACGCATATGCTTCATTAGCCCCTGGCCGTTGCAGGATGGTATAAGGCATTCTTCTTGCTCAGAGTCTACAATGTGCTTGGGCGTCCTTCTAAATCTTGCCCGAATAGGTGCATTTGCAAGGTCCTCCTCTTCCTCACAATCAGTTCGCGCAGACACATCCTTCTCCTGGCTGCAAAGAGAACAAACAAGAGCATGCCATCAGTCTAAAAGTCAAGATAAATTGCATTATTTGCCATCTCATAAGTCAAGAACAATTCAACATTCAAACAAGTATCACTAACCGTGCTGCTGTAGCAAAGCCATCATCGATGGCTGCTCTTATCTTGATCTTCAAAAGATATTCTTCTATACCCTGGAGCATGGAAGTACCATCAAAGAGTAACTTCTCCAGTTCAACATCAGTAGTATGGCCAATCACGGGCTCCTTCTTGCAGGGAGAAGGATTGGCTTTGCGCAACAATTGATCCCTTGCCCAAACATTCTTGTAAATGTCAACGCCGTCAAGAGTGGCAGAGGAGAGGGGAGGACGCAGTTGCCCTTCTTTGTATGCACGAATTCTTCCGCCCGTGCCAGAATCGGATGATTCGCCACTTAGGGCTTTCATTGCGATCCTCCGACGGCCGACGGCGGCTTTTTATGGCTTCAGGGTTCAGGCTAAATTGCTTTCCAACTTTACTGAACAGCGGCACTGGGAACGAGCTTATAGTTCCCTTGGGTCGTCGCATAGGACGCCCTTCGGCTAAGGCCTTCTTTCTTCGAAGCTGCCTTCGCCGTTTAGATCTCTTAGATACCGTTTCAGTAGTTGGCTCTGAATCACCACTACTTTCGTCGTCGTCGCTTGACGTCGACATATTATCAGGCTGGTACGCTTTGTCAACAAAGCTATCATCACCGGACGATATATCATCAGGCGAGCGCAACCCATCATCGGTTTCGGGGACAACCGAGTCGCCTGCAATGGGAAATCAAAGCACACATTTTGAGTTCCAAAGCATAATTGAGATCATCGAGAGGCATTTTGCATAATCCATTTGAGTGCATCAGAGTCAGTAACATAGACTACTAACCTTCCGAAACAGGTGCCTCGACTTGAAGACTCTCATCTTGATCTTCTTCCCGATCAGTCTGAGGTGCATCGACCTGAAGACTCTCATCTTGATCTTCTTCCCGATCAGTCTGAGTATCGTCTTGTGAGCCACCTGCAAAAGAAAATCAAGAGACCACTCTTAATTTTCCACGCATCAAACAAAGCTTGTAAGCATTTTTAATATCAGTCATTTGGTTTAATAGCTTCATTGAGGTAAAATTCTTACCGGCTAAAGAATCGCCACTGGCTTGGCCAATTCATTCTTCACCATCGCCACTGGCTTGGCCAATTCATTCTTCACCACCACTATCGCTATCAACAGCGGCCGGTGTCTCCAAGTGCGCCTTTTTGGGGCTAGGCTGCTCTTCAACGTCACCGTCTTCGGAGCGTTGCCTAACGCCTTTCTTAGCTCTCATCGAATACATTGAGCTCTGATTCTTTGATCATCTGAATCTTTCAAAATCTGAAAGTATCTGAAACGAGAAGATAGGGGATTCTCGTTAATTACAAGCATTCTCACTTTAAAACATGCTTTGAACAACAACAACAACAACATAATATCTTCAAACCCTGCCACCCATGCAGATCACTAACTACAAGGGTGGTTTAGAGTTGCATGCCGTGTACATTGGCCGCACTGCTTTGAGCACTAATTTATCTGTTATGCAAGACACAGATAAGGCAATCGTAACTCAAAGCAGAACGTTGATCCCTGTGGCTGCGTAGAAGCTGTACATCGGTCTTCACAGGGGTTCTTTCGTTCAGGGGACCTGTCACGAAAGCTGTCAACAATGACAAGTTATAAGGTGCGTTCCACTTGGGAAGCTTTCCTGACAGGTAAGAAACCTGTCAGGGAAAATACGTTCTGAAGGGAATTTTATAAAACCTGTCAATCGAAGAATAATAATATTCATTATAGCTTATATGCTTCGTTAACACCACCGTTCATCTTACTTTTTCATTGCTCATCAAATATATTAAATGCAGAGAGCTAGGGCCATTTTGAAAATCATAGAGAGAAAATTATTTCTCACTTTTGGACACATAATAAGTTGAGCCTCGTTTTCCTGCGTTTGCAGTAATTTTCTCTTCTCAATCGAGATAAAATTTAGTCACCTGATGCACGTAAGTGTCTTTGTTTTCCCCTCAGGCCATGAATTTAGAGGGTTTTCAACTTTGACTTGAATTACCAGGGTCCCTGTATGCAGCAGGTCAAAATTTTTGATATCACGAAAAAATTCAGGACTTTAGCCTTTCACTCATAGTAAGGTGCTTTTTTAGGGTCGATTTTATGACCCAAAGGTTCGTACCTGAAGTTCGGTAGTTCCCCGGAAACTGTCAGGAACAGTTACGCGACTACCCATCTCTGTCAGCCATTAAACGTGGGCCGTCTACAAGTATTTCAAAGCTGCTCTCTCAAAGCTCGTAATACTTGGGCAAGCCGTGCAAGGAAACCTGTGGATTGCAAAGAAGAATGTGCTAAATAGTGCTTTGGAAAATTCAATGACGGCTTCAAATATCAATTCTGGATTCAGAAAGTGCGGAATTCATCCCTTCAACCCGAACGTAATTGACAAGTCCCAATTTTGCAATAACTAATTGATCCCCAGCACAGACGTTAACTTATCTATCATGCCAGAGAACTCTCCAAGTCAGTGTCAGCTTATGGATGAACCAACTCAACCAAGCACTTCAAAGCACTCTACTTGGAAGACGCTGCTTTGATTGCCAGCAATGTGACGTCTGTGCACACCGGAGCTTTGAAGCTAGGTGGGAGAGTGGATTACTACATGAACCGAGTAGTGGTCATTGCTATTTCAGACGAATGTGGATCGGTTGGGGAATGTGAAATTGAAATCATTGCCCCGGAGTCTCCTGCAGCAGAGCTTCACTCGCCAGGCGAAAATCCTTTTGTGGTAAGCTAATCCTTTTGTGGCAAGCTGTATAATTTCTTCGGATTTAGCGAGTATCTTCTTTCTCGTAGAAGAAGAAATTCTTTCTGGACGTCGCCGCCCATTGCGCATTTCTTCTAAAGTGCGAGTCATGACTTCAGATAAGTGCGAACAGACCTTGAGTCACAAACAAAAGCAATTAAAAATAAAGGATAAAAAGCAGCTCCTCGCAAGACCATCAGGCAAGAAAAGAAAGACGATGTCATCCCCTCATCATCTCGAAACAAGCGTCCTAGACAATCCAGTGAGGACGGTTTTGTTCTGAAAGATAGCATCTGTTTGATTTGTGGACGTGATTGTGCTGCTGATCGGGTGCCCATCCAGGCAATGCGGGTTGGCTGCGAAACCCAAGGCTGTCCTCATTGGACTTGCCCGCGATGTCTCCATAAGAACTTTGATTACATGTAAAAAATTAAAACTTTCAGATGCATTGCTGTCAGGTGACGAGGTAGCGCACATTCAAATTAGCTCAA
This sequence comes from Hyalella azteca, assembly GCF_000764305.2. NCBI lineage: Eukaryota > Metazoa > Arthropoda > Malacostraca > Amphipoda > Hyalellidae > Hyalella > Hyalella azteca. Next base: position 297,611 of record NW_025944682.1, on the reverse strand, counting down.
ATTTGTACCGGCAGCCGACCTAGCAACATCTCTAATCTTACCTGCGACCTGACTCTTGGACTACGCATCTTCAGCGACCACAGGCTCATAATCATTGCTGAGACTATTATTTAACTGTCTCATAATTTTGTGTGAATGTGTTTTATAGCAGGATTTATTTACTCGTATATTAACTAGGTAGGATTTATCTTAGGCTTACCACAATTTACGACTGGGAATAACCTCCATTTTAAACGTTTAAGGTGGATATAAATTAACTTTGGTTATTTGCTTACGGTCTAGTATAGGTAGATAGAGGTTTAGGGTTTCATTCCTCTAACTTTTTCCCGTGCATTTGAACCTCCTACTGGCCTGCCTGTCTTTTCTGGTGAGCCTTCCTCCTACTGATTAAACTAAGTTTATTTCTACGTAGTGATTGAACTATGCTTGATACTACTACTACTACTAAGTTTATTTCTACGTAGTGATTGAACTATGCTTGATATAGATATAAGTGGTTGCGAGGATCGGTATTTATATTTATTATTTTCAAACTGTATGTTTCAAAACCTATAATGGTCGTATTATCAATCGCACGAATGAACTTTTTCCTTCGATCTTCGGTAGAGTTCTTAATTAACTTAACTGTCAGGTTTCGCCGAGGGCATAAGGACGCGTTATATAGTTCTCGTGCTGGCAGCTACGACTTGACAAGGAGAAAGACACAAACAATTATTTCAAACTTCATAAACTAAAAAGGCAGGGCATCCTACACAGAACTGGGTACGGTGAAAATGACGAGCACATAGGCCTACTTGTAATTGAAACCACACAGCGAGGCTAAACATAAGTGGCTACACGGAAATGCTTATAATTCTATCTTCACAGTGGTACATCACCGGGTTGGGGGGAAGAAAAATCCCTTGGCGAGTCCGAGCCCCGGGAACTTATTCCAGCGGTGTTCCTCGAGGACGACTGGCGGTATTTAGTATACTATAGTATGCTGATGGCTCGATCGTGGTAGTTCTCTTCGCTGGGATTCAGGAGACTATGAAGGCCACTCAGGGTAATCTCTTCGCAGGTCGGGTAGTTCTTCTCCGTAGTTCGTAGACGTTGACTGCAAGAATAAACTATCTCGACAGCAATTTTGTCGTGACTCCTTTTCTCGGTGATGTCGAATACGTCGTTCAGTTTCCCTCTTGCGGCAGTAAAACGTGGAAGAGGGGAACAGTGACAATTCGTCGCGGGTAACTTGCAAACATTTCATATCTTGCTTTGTGGAAGTTGACTTCGGTGACAATCAGCAGGAGTTCGTATAACAAGTCTCGCGTTGTGGCGACCGGCAGTTAATACTGGGTGTTCGTCTTGATCCGTCGCGGTTGTCTTGCAAACGCTTTATACCTCGCACACTCGGTCAACGAGAGGGCTCAATGCCTCGAACTCCGGAGCGGAACTGACTGATTTGACTGCTCGTCCTAGACTAGCCGCAGTGCCGCACTCGACTGCCCTGCTCTTACATACGCCGCCGGTATCGCGCGCGCGTGCTAAACGGCTCGAGCTCCTCCCCCTAAATTTGAATTCTCTACTCCTACCCTCATATATTATTCTATTTTCCTAATTCCTAATCACTACTTTATACTCCTCTTTCGTTAGTTTCATTCCTTAAGCCTAGCAGTTGTGACTATGGCTACACACTGAACTCCGAATAGATTTAGGTGTGTTCCATTACTCTTACGAGATTTAATATTGTTATATACTGACTTAATCATTGCATTTATCAAGCTTTGTAGGCGCCCGATCTATACATATGCCATGATTTTGTTTAATTTCTTCAACAGTATAAACTTCGCCGTTCCTGTGACGCCTGTTGCCGATCCCGACCCTTACCTAGATCTATTTAGTCTGAAGATTCCAAATTCTGATGTCCAGTTGATCAAAATTATCGAGCCTGGTATTACTTAACTTACTCCTTGGATGAAGAATTTACTTACATGAATAAACTTCCATTGCTTCCCGTGGATGAATAGGACCCAAGGAGATCCAAACTTAAATCTCTTCTAATTGATAAAATGATCCTCTGATTATAAATCTTTACTTTACCTATTATGTGGTGAAATGAAAAATTCCATACAAAGCCGATTTTTATTGCCGAACAAGTTCAATTTTTTAGTTTACTAAATCTGTATTCATACGACGTTACGTAATTTTCGCGCGATATTTTGGTAATCTTCTAAAAAAGTAGTGCAAAAATGACTATATATTTCCTAATTTTGTTTGTATCCTATTGAATACCATTTTATGTTCAAAAACAACGTCTGAGAATGTAAAAGTTTCGTAAACATGCAAAATCCAATCCAATCTAAAGATTTTGTTTTATTTTATTTCGATATCTTGATCTAAATTTCCTTCGTTAGTTTTACATTGACCAATTGTTTTCGTGTTACGCATAGTCTTATTCTTAATTCGATATTTCTTCTCATTTTTTCATGGCTGGAGTAAAATCAAATACAGGGTGACACAAAAAAAACAGAGCTCACTAAAAGTCTTATAACTCCTGAAATTTTATTCAGTTTGAAACAAAAATTCTATGGAATTATGTACAACCTATGTAGCCAACATCTGCAAAATCTCAATTCTATACCACAAAAACTCTTTGTTCTACAGCCGCTCAAAGATATGTTCCATTTTTGCTCTGTAGTCCAAGGCATCTCGAAGCTCACACGTGGTAGACTCTTAGATCAATCCGTCTTCTTAATGAATCTGAAACAAATAACAGGATTACTTGAGTATTGTGGAAATTATTCAACTTTTTATGAGCTCTGTTTTTTTTGTGTCACCCTGTATGTACATAAATATATGGAAATAAATATTACAAAGTTTTCACCTCGACATATTTCAGTATCAATGGCGGGGGGTAAAACTTCGTGACGGTAGATATAGTAATAGTTATATAGTGGTTTCTGCGTTCAGTAGGCTATTAGACCTGTCACCGATTCGTAACATCACAGAATTTTCACAGCATGTTGATGTCTCGATCACGCAACTCACTGCTCTGATACTGATATGCGCTTAACCGCCCGGCTCCTCTGCCGCTCGTTGCCGATTTGGCCAGAAGTATGGGCAGAACTGTAGCAGGTAGCCGAGATCGAACCCTCATCTTACTGCTCCAGTCACAGTATTCTGAACTGTAACTACTAGGCCACCTTGCCCTTAGATCTTAAAGAATTTGCATTAAGAAGTGGAAACAAGGGTGAATATAAATAAGATTGATTTGAAAGTAAGTCATTTATATTACTACATCATCAATTTGAGCAATCTATATTCACACTAATATTGATGCTCTCTGAGCCCTTGTTGAGAGGCCATTTGATCGAGACCCATTAACCACTCTTACATGAGGCCGTTTACGCCCCAGTCCTATTAACTTCACGTGAGGAAAGACCTCCACAAATGAGACCCGATCATTTATGATGCGGCGTTTAGGAACATTGCTGAGAAAATAGAACCTCAGTCGACCTAAGACCTCTGTCAAATAGGAACGATGCTGATCTGATGAAGTTTACGGCATACAGTAATGCCTTTCTCTCTATTTGTCGCAAGTTTGCGACGTTACGTAGTTTCATGGCTGTTGTTTATTTCTTACAATATTTACAGTGTCTGACGTCAGACTCTACCCACACCAGCCTTTCAGCGGTCGAGTTCTTTTATTTGCGGTGCAGTACGCTCTTTCTTTTGGCCGTTGAGTTAGAGATCTACATTGTTACAGTCGGGAACTACATTTTTTTGGTTCAAAGAAATTCTTAACGCTGCATACAAGGAAATTCGTAAATTCTGTTCAGATTGCTGACTAGTGTGCCACACTACTTGGTAACAGACTAATTTTTTATACGGAATCTTCATCTCTGAAGTGCGTTTTTCGATGAATTAGAATCGAGGTGAACAGAGGCGCGAATGAACAGCCCTCCCAACATCGATATTCGATACAGTGAAAAGAACTAATTTTTACGAATTTTAAGCTTAGTTCGAATCCTCTTAATTATTGTAGCCAGAAGAAAAATTTATTCCTTGGATTTTATTTTCGTACAAAAACAATATTTAAAGCATTTTTTATTAATTTGTTGAACAAAGACAAAAGTTGAAGGGTTGGGTCCTCGTGAATTTGAGTCTTTCTCTACTGTACCTCACGCAGGAGCTATTCACGCAAAGGCTGCAGTAACCTCGCCAGGCTATGGCAACTTTAGTGTACCCTTCGTCAATATCGTTGGCGACTTAAAAGTAGGTACTATACCTCGCCACTCCCGACGAGTTTCATGAACTTCAATTTTATTATATGATCGAGCAATAAAAGAAATTTAGTGACTTTTTATCTCGAAAGTCTATACATAAGTCAGCCCTGCACAAGTGTTACATTTAATTTTAGTTTCATGGTGTTTCGATATTTAATATATATTCTACCTAGACTCCTGCGTCTCAAAATAATTTTCTCGAAATGAACCGGGACAGACGAAACAAGACGAGAAAATTCCGGGAAAAAAATAACGGGACAGAGGGTAAAATTTGTTCCGGAATAAACGTATGAACCGAGACAAGACTTCTATCCCGGACTTTAAAACTTGTGTCCCGGTAAATTATGAACCGGGACGAGACGGACAGATTTGAAACGAGACATAACGAGAGACGAGATTTGTCTTAATTATTTAAGACATAACAAATTTTTCGATTATGATACGAATTGTTTCGAAAACATGGGTTGAAGAATGACAAGTTAGCCATTTATTGCTAATAGGGCCATAGACAGTTACCAGTTAAATCGAGTTAACTGCAGATTTAGCAAAATTTGGCTGACTAACTGACATGGCAGTTAATTAGTGGTCCGACAAAAACCTCAAACCTGTCGATGTATGGCTGAGTATTGAGTAAAAATGTTACCCTTAAGTCTTAACTAAGGCTTCCATGGCACTTTATGGGAACCGTACGAGTAGGAGTCGAGTTCATTAAGCGTTCGGAACGAGTTCAGGTACCACGGAGCGCATAGGGACGCAGTGTCTTGATTAGTCGGCCAATTAGTAGACAGTGGAGTGGAGTTCTGGCAAGATATTCCTAGTAATACCAAAGCTAATTTTAGATTATCTCTGCCTTTAGTAAAATTTATTGCTACGCCTCCAGGAAATCTTTACAATTACGCAGTTTTCTGAATTGTTATTAAACGCTTGTTTAAGGGGGGGGGTATCGCAAGGGTTAGGGGTGTTGGAGTTCTTTAACATATAAGATAAGGGGAAATTAGCTGCCGAGCACTTAAATAGAGTGTCTGCTTGAGCTGCACTTCAGTTACCCGCCTGGCGTCGTATGGGCAGAAGTGGGCAGTAGCGCATTTAAGCAATTGTAGCGGTAGCGCCCGCTACATATTTAAGTAGCGATACGAGGTTTTGCCGCTATAGCGCTACCGCTACATTTATAGATAAAACCTTTAGATTTTACTTAATAGTATTAAATATTATTTAAAAACCAGCATGATTCATTCATAATATAAATTACAGAATAAAACTGTACGAAAGATTTCAGTATAATGTTGTCAACCTCAGCCTGTTACTAGTGTCAACATGTTATGTGCACATACCGATGGCTTTTTAATTCATTCCTCTTGCTGCTCTTCCATCTATGAAGCAGGCGTCTCATAACTCCCAGACAACAACCATTCATATGTAATCAAGTGGAAAACTGTGTACCATATCAAGTTTCAGATCTAATAATGGTGAAGATTCTGCAGAAGGCTTATGGTGGTTTTGATGTATTTTCTCTCTGCAACTTGTGTCTGTTCTCAATTGAGATATTGTACTTTCAAGTACGACGTGTCCTCCAGCGGCCCAGCCTGGGAATAAGTACCTTTTTGAATGCAACGCTCACAGCTGTAATAGCTGTTGTGGTTAACTGTATTTTTTAATTCTGCTTCTGCAGGAGTATCACAAACTACTGCTTTTATGGTAGCGGTCACTTTCTGATGAGTGCACTGAAGACCTTCCTTTTCAAGTAATATCAATTCATCAATACATTTTTTCAAAAATACATGAACTGGGGGCATTTTGTTTGAGGTATTTTCTGACATGTACATGCCAATAACAAAAATTTTCCTTTGCAATTCATCAAACTTGATCAATATGGGATATGCATGAAATCTCCGCGAATCATGAAACAATGGAATGCCGTCTACGTTGTTTAGAGCATGGAGAGAAGTGACAGGCCTATAATTAACATTCTGTAAATCTTCCACTATACACTGGTTCCAGTTTTCAATGTGAACATACCGACCATGGTGCATGTCTTCCATCTGAAATTCCCTTTGATGTCTTCCAAGAAGAGTTTCAGCTGTCAGTGACACCCTTAGAAAATATTTATTAAACGACTTCAACAAACGAGCAACTGATGCACCAGATGCTGTATTTTAGTTCTGTATGTATTAAATCAAGGCCTGTTCAATTTTATCATCAGATGTCAAATTTTCATCATTCACTGGAATCACTGCCTCTTGAGAGCTGCAATCAGTTTCAGAAACACTACTGTTACTTGAGTCAGCAACACTTGACGATTGACTTCGGCTTGTACTACTGTCGCGGTTATCAATCGACGAACCTGACGCACACGCAATACTCCCACCAGCACTTTGGGATTCAACATCGGGACTTTCCAGTTGCTGAACAGCACAATCAATTCGGTCAGAGGAAGCCTTCCTTCGACGCCGTTTTTGTCTTTTAGATAGCATTTGATATGCTTTTGTTGCACTTCTTTTCTCCACCAGACAGATTAAACAAGAAGTTTTTGTGTACTAGAGTCTAGAGATCGCACGCCACAGCCACACCAACTAGACGCCGTTGAGTCTCCCGCGCCATCCAATGATCCAAAGCAACTTTGCAATGACGGGGAACATCGACTATCTTAAAATAACCAATAAAATCAATTTAAAATTATTCTTAGGAGTAAGAACCTCACAAAAAATTTAGCAAAATCATTCGTCGCCTTATTTTCACGTTTTATAAAATATCTTTTCCTTGCGATGAAGAATTTGTTTACGTCCACTGAAATCGTTTCAAATTTTAGGGTAAATTGGATTCTTCTTACCCTAATTCGTTTGCACTCGTTTCTCAAGATCATGGCATGGATTATGTTTTTAGCAATTTGAAATATGTGGACGGAGAAAGCAGAATTAGATCTAGGTACTACAGCAGATTTTTACTACATGTACTAAAATGGTAAATTATACTTTTACTGCAGTAGAAAATTGCTGCAGCAGATTTTTTGTACTCTTTAATCAGGATAGTTGTATAAATAATTATAGTAAATAAAATGATACGACGCGCGTTTGCTTAGTTTCACAATTAAATTGGAATTATTGAGGACCTCATAAGACTTATGCAATAATATTCAGAAGTCATTCAATTTTTTTTTCAATTGTTAAGTATAGTAATGGTTTACATCTGTGGTTCCCAAAGTGGGCGATATCGCCCCCCTAGGGGCGATGAAGAGGTTTTGGGGGGCGGTAGGGAAGAAGAGGGCGGTTGGGGGGCGATAGGGGGGCGACAATCCGAAGTCAAAGTCAGAAGTTAACAAAGTTTTTTTTGACGATTTGTACACAACACGTGCAGCACATGACTCCCAGCGATGGTTTTGTCACACAGATCTGTTTTTAGCCTCTCCTGGGTTTACGTCTCGACGGTCTCGGACAAATTAACGGCCGGACTCGCGTCCGGTCTCACTTCCAATTGCCAAATTCAATGATCAAGGAATATCTCTCAAACTAATGAACTTAACTTGATGAAACTTAGTACACGCATTCATTACATTAGGATCTAACAATAATGTTTAGGTTGTGAAAATTGCTTGAATTTTGCCATCGTTTGTTTTTGTCATAGTTGTATGGCAATACGGGCCGAAATTCACAGTGATCAAGTAATTTCTTCCAAACTCGTTTAGCTCGTGAAATTTTTTTCGATTGCGCCTTAGTTCGCGAGTTTTTTCGCCTTCATTCGTGATTTAAACAGCAATACGTGTTTATTTAAATTCGCAATAATCAAGAAATTTTTTCCAAACTGCTGAACAGATTTGAACGAAAATTTGTATTTAAATACCTAACCTCAGCAACTGTGATGTTTAGCTCGTTACGGTGATGTTTAGCTTGTTACAATTTTTTCGTTTTGCCTTTGTTTGCCAGTTATACGGCCTTATACGGCTCTTGGTTAAACCGGCCGGTAGAAAAGCCGGTCGTTCCTCCAATATCTGTATAACTCGCGAACGAAAGCAAAATAAAAAAATTGTCACAGGCGAAACATCACTGTTGAGAGGTTAGGTATTTATATACAAAGTTTCATTGAAATTTGTTCTGTAGTTTGGAAGAAATTTTTTGATCGCCTCGTATTTAAAAGTGACAAATTACCCGGCGATACGGGCCGAATATAGGGAAGTGTGAAATCAAGAATGACTGTGAAACGTAAAAAAATTGCAAACAAAGGTAAAATCTACAAAAAATTATAAGCTAAAAAATCACCATTTGGTAGTTAGGAATGTATATTCAAAATTTCGTTCAAATCTGTTCAATAGTTTGGAAGAAATTCTTTGATCACTGCGAATTTCGCAATATACGCGTAACTCACGAATGGAAGTGACATTTAAAAAAAATTACAAGCTAAATAACACCATTAGGTTCTCATGAATACATGTTCCAAGTTTCATAGAGCTGCGTTCATTAGTTTTGGAGAGACTACTTGATAATTGAATTTGGAGATTGGTCGAGAGACCGGCCACGAGTCCGGCCGTAAATTCGCCCGAGACGTCCTAGGTTTCTAGTGCTGAAACAGTTGAAACAGCTGGAAAACATATTGGTTCACTAAATGGGGTTCTATGTGTGAAATACACATTTGTGTTTAACCTTTCTCTTTTAAATTGCAGCGTCCTAAATTTCAAGGAAGAGGCGTATTTCTGTGGGGGGTGCTAGAAATTCACTAGGGAGCCAAAGGGGGCGCCAGCCTGAAAAAGTTTGGGAACCACTGGTTTACATTGTCTTGCATGACGATGGATTTGTTGCTCATTCATAAAAATAGTTAACGAGGACGATGGTATAATTACATATGCTTCTTCATCTTTATGACGAAGCACTATGCCACACAGTACACATTCTCTGCAATACAGTGCACATAACCTACCAGCATAACAGACAGCAATGAAAGTCACTCCCAACCCCAATCTAAGTATCCCTCAATTTTACCCCTAGTAAAGTCCGGCTTGATTACTGCCTAGAAACGGACATGGGCAGAAAACCGTTGTCCATATATATACTGCTGTAAAATACCTGCCTATATGCGGCTGCTTTCTGTCCAGATTTTTATCAAGGGACAGTTTCCGACGATTCCTGTTGCTATGCTGCTGATAAACTGGTCTCCGTCAGTGATCGGCGCAGAATGCGTCTCCGAGCTTTAACTGGGTTGCGACGCTGTTCGGCGTTCGTTCTCACTTCTGGCTCCACGAGGTCTAAGCACAGGGCATTGTCGTACATAATGATCGGAGGAGCCACAAACAAAACACTCTCCTCTCAATTTTCTGCACTCGCGAGCACAATGACCAATGCGTCCACAGTGTCGGCAAGCTGAACCGCCACGTTCAGGAGCAGAAGGCAAACAAGCTTGAAGTCTGCGTATATTCCTGTACTCTGTGTTCGGTGGTCTCCTTGGCGTTAACATGGCATAACGAGCTGGTCTTGTAGATGTCATATCTCTGTTAGGAATCAAATCAGAGACCTGTACACATGCATCGCTCTTCTTTGTCTGATTCAAGTTAACACGCATTTCTGGCACGGCTTCGCAGTTTCTGGCATCTTTGGCACTCTCGATGTTGAAATGACGCGCACACTTCTTGATAAGTTCCCACGTGAGTTTCTCTCCTTTCAAGCTGTGACTCAATTTTAGCGATTTCAAGGCCTTGAAGTTATTGGGGACACAGTTCGTGAATTTATCCATCAGCGTCTTGCTTTGGTTCACCTTGCGTCGCGGATAAGGGTTGCCTGCCAAAGACCACCACTGCCCTGGATGTAATGGACCATCACGATTCCTGCCTTCTGGAACGTAGCCTTCAACACTTCAAGCCATCCGTATCTAGGCCGTGGGTCGAACCAGCCCTCGGTCGAACGGCCACTTGTCGAAGGACGATAAATTTTGGAATAGAACTATGCTATCTGAAACCTAACCTCAGATGCGGTAAACGTAAAATTACGTAATTTAACGATACCCGGAAGTCAGATTAGATCCGCCACCTGGTGCTGCACGGCAGGTTCTATGCGAGGCCGGAGGAAGACAAAGCCGAGTGGTTCACGGCTGATTGGTGGATGTCCGGAGAGATCCAAGGCGTTCGATTCAGGGCTTATTGGTGCACAAAATTGGTGGTGCACGGCTGCGTTCCTGCGGATAAGTTGCCGGTACAAGCGCTCGAGACTATTACATAATAGATGAATAGGTTCTTCTTTCGAACAGCCGACAGCGAGCCTTGGTAAAGTTCGTTTCATTCTTCTCGCGGCGCAACTCTTTCATATTCTCATACCAGTCGCTTAGTTCCCTCTTGACATCGTTGTAGGAGTCATCCACTTCTCTCATTGACTTGAATGCTCCCAATGTCTCGCCTTTCAAATTCAACTCGAGCTGACCAATCCACATGTCTCTGTCGCCTCTGAAGTTGTTCTCACAGCAGGTTTCGAAGCGACGCAGATATGCCTTCAAATGTTGCCCAGAACCCGCGTCAAGCTTCTCTATTGGTGGCACATTGCGACTATCTAATCTTGCTAATACGTTTAACCATTCACCAACCATACCTTGGGACTTTACATGAGCAGCATTCTTCCTCTTGGCGCTCCTTTTCTTCTTCAATATGATCTCTTCCTCCGAGGAGCTGCTGTTCTCTGCGCTGCCATCTATATCACACACTGAGTAACTCACTTCATCACTGGCGAAACTTTTCTCGTACTCGCACTCTTCTTCACTGGCACTGTTCTTTTCACATTGTTGGGTAACTCTACCAGCACGTCTTTTCGGCACCGCTCCGCCTCGTTCCCAACCTACAGTTACTGCACTGACAATGCCTGCTTTCTTCTGTGTTGTCGTTGAGCCACAGTCAGCTACTATTCACACCTCAGCTTAGATAGGGACACCACGCGTCACGAAATTCTTGTAATCGAGTTTTAGACGACAATGGCAACCTTTGTTCCACATTTTTAACATTGGTCAAGAATTTGCCTATGTATGCCAATTTCTCCTCTTCGTCCTAGCTCAACACTTCGCCATCATCCCTAGAAGTTGGCGGCAAGGCACAGGCGCTATCCATATTCAGTGTGAACGTGCGAAAAAATTACCACAATATAGGGCGGAAAAAACTTCTAAAATTAGGTGGACAAGCCGAGCAAAAGGAAAGCCTCCATGTAGTTTTCACGTGAAAAAAATAAATGAATGCAATATGTCTGAATAAACACTGATAGTACAAATTTCCACAACACTTTCACGATCACAGGTCACTGCACAAGTCACGGCACCATTCATATTGGGGCTCTCAGAACCCCCAACTAGCCTACATAATAGTATAGGTTCCGGAAATTAATGAATACTTTTAAACACTATTTCACCACGCAAAATGAACACGGTATATAATCAACAAAGAATAACATTAGCACATTAACGCTTCACTTCATCTTGGGTGAGTCTTGACTTGAGTCTAACTGTAGATTTGAAGAACTATTGGTCTGACATTTGAGGCTTTCCTACAAAAGAAACAAAAAAACAGATAAATAATTGATATTAAACGAACATTACAAACTTCTAAACCCTAAATATTCACAAATTTATTCCGCATCTAATTCATTCCATATATATTTACATTTTGACATCCTAACGCAGTACATACCTCCGCTCCGGCTTTCCACACAACAAGGATCATATCACCTCATTCTTCCGCACTTGGACTTAAGTACACTCTAAAGTCTAAACTAAAATGACAATTTAAAATACCGGATTATAAACAACTTAGACCATTAATGCACCGATAGTTAAATAACACCGATTTCTATCCCTTACAATAGTCCTTGAAGTTTACTCGCAAAATGCAAGAAAAACTTTCGTATAGAGCACTAAATTCCAGAGAACATTACCGAAGGTCCGCCATTGTCGCCAGAATCATTGAAACTGAGCACAAATTGAATCGGAAAACGGTGCTACCGTCTACACGTTCCGAATAATCTGCGCAGTTCATCGAAATCTATGCTCTTTAGCTGATATCACTGCAACTGTGCAGTCTTTGCGCCGGCTTCAAAACTGCGTAGTTTTCCCGTCCACACGCAACGTTTTATCTGCAACGATTAGAACTGCGCAGATAAATCGTTGTGCAAAACTGAGCTTGTGGACCGGCCTTTAGTCTTGAAAAGCCTAGTACCCTACGGAACAACTGAAAGTCTAGAAACTATTTTAAGGGGAGCGTCTAGGTCCAAAGGTCGAAATTTTGGCTTTTCCGGTTTTTAGGCTCATCTTAAAGCTTACTTTCTGACGCATCAAACGGTACTAGAACCATCTCTGTACGTTGATTTATGCATTCGTAACAGATCCCGCAAGGGGGGGAGGTGTCCGGGCCCCTTCAGTAAAGTTAAGGCGGAAATTACCCGGCCTGGCACCATAAAGGGGATCGTCTGATGTAAAGCGGCCAATTATGACATTTTCTAGTTCTTATACTCATCTTAAAGCTTACTTTCTGCCGCATCGAACGGTACTAGAACCATCTCTGTACGTTGATTTATGCGTTCACTTCGATCCCGTAAGGGGGGAAGGGGTAGGGGGCCTTCAGTAATTCCAAAGGGGGAAATTAACTATAAATTATGCTCTTCACTCGGCTAGAGCTCAGTAACCTCACAGACAGCACGCGGGATGGTGTTCATTTAGTGGCTCCATGCACCGATGACAGACTTAGAAGTGAGTTGATGCTTACCTTTGGCATCTAGGCTACTTTACGTGCCGCGCGGCGGTTTTTTGCCTCTACTGCAAAGTTGCCAAAGCTGAAAACCTCTCTCTGTATCTCCTCGTACAGTTTTGAAGCTACATCAATCAATTTCTTTTGTTGAAAAATTCACACGAAAAAAAGTCTTAGAATTCCGTTTTACATACATGTACCAAATTTCGAATCGGTCCGTCTGTAAATAACAGATAAAGTTGTCCCTAGACGCTCCAACTGAGGGGTCATCGCCCACGTAGAGCCCCTCCGCAGAGCCTCCAACTGATGGGTCCTCGTCCAGGGAGAGCCCCTCTGCAGAGCCTCCAACTGAGGGGTCATCGTCCACGTAGAGCACCTCCGCAGAGCCTCCAACTGAGGGGTCATCGTCCTCGTAGAGCCCCTCCGCAGAGCCTCCAACTGAGGGGTCATCGTCCACGTAGAGCCCCTCCGCAGAGCCTCCAACTGAGGGGACGTCGTCCAGGGAGAGAGACCCAAAGTCCTCAGTGCCGTCAAACTGAATCAAAGAGCGAACCTACTCAAAACCAGCAAGTTGAATCGGATTAAACATCAGTCCATACTTCAATAATAAAAATATCCGCAACAAATCCGGTTGTAAACGGTACATTTTTCGAGGTAACAAAGGTTCGTGCCGCTCATAATGCTTACTTATTTGACGCCAGAGTAGCACACCAAAAAGGTTTGCCGTCAAATGCAGACGCAAAAGCGAGCACGAAAAATCTTCTAAGAGCTGGTATGTTTTCGGCTCAAATAGGGTTGAGTTTTTGAAATTTTCCGGCACTTTGTGCCTTTCAATCCCTAATTACACTACCGGATGTAGCAACCCTTTAGGAAATAGACATCAGCACCACAATGCTGTTCAAATTATAAATCAGGCCAAATATGCTGCTTGCGTAGAGGAAATAAAGAACATTCTAAATGATGTTCTTCCCGCTACGGGAACCGAAAGAGAAATCTGCATTGCTGCAGATAAGGGCACAGCTCCCAAAGATGTTACTCGTCAAGCAGTAGTGGCAACATACGTTGGTAGGTCAGGCCTCCCAGAGGTATAAAGAACACTGTAAATGATATTCTTCCTGCTACGGGAACCGAAAGAGAAATCTGCATTGCTGCAGATAAGGAAACAGCTCCCAAAGATGTTACTCGTCAAGCAGTAGTGGCAACATACGTTGGTAGGTCAGGCCTCCCAGAGGAACATCGCACAGCTCCCAAAGATGTTACTCGTCAAGCAGTAGTGGCAACATACGTTGGTAGGCCAGGCCTCCCAGAGGAACATCGACGCAGTTGCACCTGCCGCTGCTTTGAAGTCGACTGTCAACAAGTTTGTGGAAATGAACAAGGTTTTTTTTTTTTTTTTTGCACAGACAGTGCGTCTGTGTACGTAGGTAATAAATCTGTCGTGGTTTCACAATTAAAGAAAGAAGCCAATTGCGAAAAACTGCATTATCTGCCCGATCTCTGCCACAGAATTGAAAACACTCTTGCTGCAGCTTCTCCAAATTGGGTTTCACAAGTGCTTGAGAAAATAAAATTGATTTCGTCTTTCATTAACGATCACTCTGTTGTAAGAAATTCTATTCACGAAAATATCAACGTCACTAAAGGTATAACTTTTAGAGTAATTCCAAGCCAATGCGAGACCAGGTTTGCAGAATTTCTGCATGAGCATTTGGAATTAAGCTATTTTGTCATATTTGTTTGTTTTATTGGAAGCTTTACCGTCCTTGGTATCTCATCCTGCATTAGGTGAGAAATCAGTAGGAATCTTGAAACTATTAACAGATCAAAAATTTATTGCGGAAGTAATGTTAATTCGTCGATTGTACGAAAGCATGTGGCAAATAAAAAAAATGGTCAGAACATTTGCTTTGGACCCTTTGATTTTGAAGATTGCGTAAAATCGATTTCCCTTACACTTGATCAACTCTCAGAACCCCCAGATGCTCATGCAGCGTTTTATCTTATTGAAAGTGGATTTTTTCGTTCAATACTGGGGGTGCGTGTCCCACTTTTAACTTGAAATGTGTGGCCCAAAATCTGCCCGCTAAAACACGAATTCAACCGTCAAATTTTAAAACCAATGCATCAGATCGAGAAAATTTGCTGGCTATAAGTTCGAAGCTTGGGTTTTTGAAATTAAACGCACGGCATAAACGTATCTCGCAATCCCAAAACTTGTCAGCCTTGTAACACGTGCGTTTTCGCTACATAATAAAGAAATTTCTTTTGACGAACGTGTCGGCTACATTCGAGAACTTTTTTTCAATTGTTAACGTAAATTTCACAGAATGTTCCGAAGCTTGCCTTGGTCCTTCTGACTGTATTTGTGTGCAACATGAGTTCAAAAAATTTTCCGTCATTTCCAAAACATCTGGTCTCCTAGTGGAGAAAATACTTTGAAAAATAGTGATAAAAGTGTTAGGTACATTGGAGCTTTTGCTCAGTACCTGGCATATGACAGCGCATTCACTTCAAAATTGGATTGCAAAAATGTATTCAGACTATTAGAAATGATCCAAGTTATGGAGCCTTTCCAATCTTCCACTGAACGCGCTTTCAGTCATGTAGCAAACACAGTTAAAACCCGATTTGAAAGTAAATATGCTTTTCTACCTAAAAGTAGCACTGATAATGCAAATATAGAAGTTTTCCTTCGCTTGAATTCAAATATGGTGCAAATGAACGTGGATCTTGCCACGGAAAAGTTCTTAGAATGTCACAAACCCGCGCTCATGAAATGTAAACTATTCACTGCATGAACGTAGTTCTACCGTGAAAAAATACACAACCCGCTTGCAGAAACCACAATTTTTGTCCAAATCAAAACTTAAATGTAAAACTGAAATAAAACCAAACCTAAAAAGGAAAGAAAAAGAAACGTGTGATCCAAATAACGGCCCGAAAATAAAAATGTCGGACTTCTCCCATCAGGTTGCTTCACCACTCTCTGAACGATTCTGGCCATGCACTGCTCCTAGAAATGAAGATAGGAAAATAGTGAAAATGGTCGGCGATGGTAATTGTTTGTTTAGGGCTTTTGCCAGTTATATCCACAATGATCAATCGAAGCACGGCACAGTTCGTGAAGAAATCGCAGACTATCTTATCTCGAAAAGCTGTTAGTAGATAACGGTAATGAGCGCCAGCTTACTGTAACGCTCGACAAAGCAGACGATCACTTGAAAATTTTGAGTTTTTTTCAATTTAGAAATCGAAGCTGCATATCGTAGATGTATTGAAGAGTGATTCAAAATTTGTGCCCTCTTCACTACAATCATTATATAATTGATTATTGCTACTATTTTAATTGCTTTTAGGATGAGTTTTCCTGAGTTATTGAGCTTATCAATAGTCCAATTGTATTTTGTACTTGCTTCCATATTTTGAAAGAGAGGGATTCCAGAAACTCGTTCCCGCCTCAGTTTATGCAATTACATCCAGACAACAATTTCTCGATTGCCTCTTTAACAATTATGATTGAAGCAATTAGAGTCAATTAACTTAATTGTATATGGGTTGAAAATCCCTGGACTAATAGCATAGTGGCAAAGCAGAGATTTTTGTTATACTTTTTTGAACTTATTGAGTTATATAAGTAGGCCATTAAAATATTCTGGATACCAGCATTATCATAATGTTTTGATTAAAATTTTAAATTAAATCTACTGGTTTCTAAAAAAATCTCCCGTTTACCACTATGACTTAGTCCTGAAATCCATTCTACTGCGAAGCCAAAAACAATACCTTAAATTAATCATTCCGCTGAATGAAATTGTGTCACAGAAGTACGACATTGAAGACGTACAAGTTTATAAACAAAAATCTACATTATCAAGCAATTCAAATTGTTGTTGATTTTCAAATTGAATGGTATTTTTTGGCATGCAAGCACTCCCCTTGACGCGGGAGATTGGCTTTAACTAAGCGCTGCCTAATTTTTTATTTATGCCTATAATCTAGTATTCATTTGTACGATAATGTAATGAAGTATACTTTTTTTGCAGTTTATACGGCGTTCGTGACCATCAGCGGACTCCATTACGCGTTGATGGGTGACAGCATGATGCTGCGCCTCTGGAAATATGCGACCCAAAGTTGGTAAAATTGTAAATGTTCTTCATACACTTTGGTGATGCGAGCTGCAAATATACCTAAAGGCACAAAAAGTGTCAATGAAATTAAATTAACAATATAATAATAATAACGGTTGCAGTGTTTAGTAGGCCGTAGGCCTATCGCCGATTCTTAACATCGCAAAACATTCACATCATTTTGTGGTCTCAACTCGCAACTAACTTCTTTAAATTTTCTATGCTTAACCGCCCGGCCTCCTTGCCGATTCTGACCAGAAACCGGCACACAGAGCTGGGATCGAACCCGTGCCTCTCTGCTCCAATCCAGCTGGTACCCTGAATTGTAATCACTGGGCCACCTTGGTAATCTTGGTACTTGTTTGGGACGTAGTCTTGCACAGTCTCCCCCTTCTCTTGTTGTGATATGTCTTAATCCTGAGGGACTCGTTTTCGAAGTTTGGCACCCTTTCCGGTTATCATTTTCCATGTGTACAGAATGACATACCTCTCCCGTCTCCTCGGCAGTGAGTACAGACCCAGGCGCCTCAACCTATCCCAGTAGTTCAACTCTTCCATCCCTCCGATCCTGGAAGTGAAGGTTCGCTGGACACCTTCCAGTTGCCGCACTGCGCCGAGTGTGAATGGGGTCCAGAGCTGGAAGCAGTATTCAAGAATTGGTATTACAAGGGCATTAAAGAGTGTGATCATCAGTTCTACTTCTCTTGTTCTGAATGCCTGCCAGATCCACCCCATCTGTTGCCTACCTCTTGCGGTTATTGCTGTTACGTGATCACCAAAATTGACCTGAGTATTCATAAACACTCCTAGATCACGAACAAGTCGCTTCTCTTCGATTTCAGAGTTGTCAGGTGCTAGGTAGCGGTGCTCCATACCAGCTCTTCCGCTACCTCTGTATCTCAGAACCTCAAACTTGGTCGCGTTGAACTGCATGTTGTTCACTTGGGCCCAGTCATATATTGCAGAAAGGTCTTGCAACCTCTCGCTGTCCCTTCAGTCCGTTATGGTCGTTAGTATCCTGGTCTCGTCCGCGAATGACGATGGAGTGGCGTGGTTCACCGCCACATCTATGTCGGCGATGTGAATGAGGAAGAGGATTGGGCCCAGTACCGTTCCCTGTGGTACTCCACTCTTCACCCTAGCCTAGCTCGATCTCGAGCCTAATACGACAGCTTGTAGTCTTTCTGTTAGGAAGCTGTGGATCCATGCCAGCAGATCACCTCCGACTCCCAGCAGTCTTAATTTTCCGAAGAGCACTCCATGGTCAACTTTGTCAAACGCTTTCGCGAAGTCCAAATACACCACGTCCGCCCCGGCCCCCTCCTCCAGCATGGCCAGGATTTGGTGGTGATGCTCTAGTAACTGAGACAAACAGGAACGATTTCGTCTAAAACCGTGTTGCCTTCTGTTGAAAAGGTCAGCGTCTTCCATGTACTGCACCAACCTTCTGGCAACAACCGTCTCAAATACTTTGATTACTTGTGATGTTAATGTAACCGGCCTGTAATTTTGAGGTTTGTCTCATGCACCTCCTTTGTAGATAGAGGTAATTTGCCCTAATTTTAGGTCACTTGGAACTTTTCCTTCTCTCAATGATGTTTTCCAGAGCAAAGTCAGAGGGACCTTTAGTGCACCGACACATTTTTTCAGTAATACTGCAGGGAACCCATCTGGCCCGGGAGCCGAATACGTAGATAATTCTTGGATACTCCTCTCTAGATTCGGTGTTTCAAACTCACTGTTCATCAGCTCCCGCCCCCTGGAAGTTTTTGAATGACTCCAATTTCGTTCTCCTGTCTTGAGTATCTGGGTTCGCTGAATACTTTTTCAAATTGCGCTCCCAGAAGTTCGCACATGCCCTGGTCGTCTCCAACAAGGACATCGTTATTTTTCAGAGGCCCCACTGAGGCTCTGATTTTGGCCTTTGACAGGGCATATTTGTAGAAATATTTGGGATTCTCTCGAATGGCAGACACCGCTTGCGCCTCTGCAATTTGTTGCTCGGCCTCGTGTGAGTCCTGCAACTGTCGTTCAGTTTCCTTAATTTTAATCTTTATATGTTCCAGCCTCCGGCTCTATATTTCTAGAGGCGGCTGTTGTCTGGTTGTTCAAGCTCGCTCGTTTTATCCGTCTGTCCCTCGGGATCATGTGGCGTTTGGGGGTCGTTGTTCCCCTCGTGTGACGCACACATACCTGCAGCAATACTTCGCACAGTTTGTTGCACATAGTTTCGGCGTTTAATTCCAGGAACTCAGATCTCCAGTCAATTTCGAGGAGTTCGTTCTTAATGGCCTCCCTGTATGTTCTTCGATGATGAAAATTTAGCCCAGCTAGCCCCTCTCGAGGTGTAGGTCTTGGCTGGGTTCCCCCCTCAATTCTTGTCTTGGCCACCACTAGTCGATGGTCTGACAGTGTGGTCTCCTCAACACGAATATCAGCAACCAGTTCTTCATTGCTGGTGAAGAATAGATCCACAATATTATGTTCTCTTGTTGGCACCAGAACCTGTCGTCTTAGCAAGTGCTCCCTAGCGAATCGAAGTAGTTGTGTTGCATTGTTTCTGGCCTGGTTTCTGCGCCGTTCTAAACAGTCCAAGTTTGGCCATCGTATGTGTGGTAGGTTAAAATCTCCCGCAACCACAATATTTGGGGAAGGTTCATCTAAGTTGGCCACCTCTGTTGTATTCTATCGAGAGTTTCATTGAATTTTTCAGGCGGGCAGTCAGGCGGTCGGTATACGATAGCTATGTACAGATGGAGATAGGGGATGTATAGTATAACATGTTCCACATATCCATTGAGGCCTAAAGGCAGGGGAACTGTTTCTGAGGTAGACTATAAGTTTCTGAGGTAGACTATAACGCCTCCTTTCCTTTTCCCTTCTTCTCGGTCTACTCGGTAACGGTAATGTTGAAAGCCTTTCATCTCGATTTCTCCATCTTGGATATCTTTTCTTAGGTGTGACTCGATTAAGGCAAGCACGATTATTCCTTCTGTCTCAGCAATTTCTTTAAGTACGCCGATCTTCTGGCGTTTTCTTCTTGGGAAGAGCCCCTCTATGTTAGCTATCATGATGCTAGACTCTTACTTTCCTTGCGTCCTTAGTTACTGTAACACTGCACTGCCAGGGGTCTCTGGCTCAGCAGCTCTTGCATTTGTTGCTGTGATTTCTGCTGTTGTTCGTTCAATGTCAGCAGCTGCTGCATTTGTTGTTGAATCTGATCTACTTGCCTCTGTAGGCCTAAAAAATTGCTGCGCTTGATATCGAGTCCTGTTTGTTTTTATTCACTCCGGTAGGTTGTGTTGGCCGGTGCGGAAATTTTTGGAACTGCCCTGTTCCTCTGATTACGATAGATTCGCCCTTCCCAGAACTGATTTTTTTAACCGTGTAATTTCTTTCTGATGTTTTGAGTCTAGCAGTAGAATCTATCCTGTGTTCCGAGAAGGGACTATCAGGTTCACGTCTCTCTTTGGCATTACCTCTTAACTGCAGGTTGAGTTTAAGGTGGTGAAACCGACATGAATCGCGTTTGCAAGCTACATTTTTAATAGTATTCCAGCACCCTGCCCACCCAATGGGCCAAATTGAATATGTATGATTATGTATTTATTTGTCGTTATTAATTTTCAGTCTACATCCTATTTTTGTGATACAGCGAATTAAATGCATTGTTAATTGAATATCTTGCGCAGGTACTGCTACACGAGAAAAGAGACTGTGCAAGAGCGGCTCCTCCATGCGGCAGTTGGTCCGCAGGATCCGCGAAACCCCGGACCTCGGCCTCAGGACTATCTTCATGATTGGAACGAATGAGTTACAGGTCAGTTACCTCACTTAATTAGTTCGAATAACATTCGAAAAATCCAACCATCTCATGCCTTAGTCACAGCCGGATCTATATATGTCAGTCTACATAAGAGTTACGCCCGTTCAGGCATATCAATATTATCAGCTTGAGTTATTAATAGAACAAATTTTCTTAAGAATACATTTACTGATTTATTTACAGTGTTCGACAGAGCCGCCAAATCTCGGCTTCTTGCAAGATGAGTTTCGCTGCTTTCTGACGGCATTGCCTCAGCAGCCTCGTGCGGGCTCCATTACCGACTGCGTCATTCTCACCATTCCACCTCTGCCCAAGTACGAATACCGTCACCCTGTCCGAAGGGCCTGGAAAGATTTTAACTTTCATATTCTTGGATTACAAGGTACGTTTCAAAAAATCAACCTATAAATTTGACTTTGGATAAACAAATTCATTGACCAAAAACTATTTTTTACTAATCCAATTTAAAATATTTTAACTGGATAATCAACCCTTTATTAATTTTATTATTAATTAATTAATCATAAGTTGCATCCCTTCGAAGGCTGAGCAAAATAACATGAAGCATCAAATATGCACGAAATTGTTTGATTACTCATTTATTCTGATCTTGAATTTCAGAATTTTCATTTCAATTGATTTGTCTTCAATGTGATTTTCTGTGCAGCCTAATTTTGCACTGTTTTGTGATTCTATGGCCCGTGACTTGGACTATAGAACGTGATATAGGTTTATAATCCCACATAACAGAGAACCTAAATTTTAACAAATTTAAATGAAATAAGACTACATACTATGAGTTTTCTAGGAAAGGCTGGTCCGGGCAGCAGCGTCATCTCGGTGATGAACACTCGGGCGCTGTTCATTGATGTCAAGCGTCGTAATTACCGATACGACCTCTTCAATCGCCACTACCATTGTAGCGGCCCGACTTTCTGACTGTCGGTCTCGCTCTTCTTTCCGACGCCTTATACTCGGAGCTGAAATTGGACATGAACCGGGTTCGTCTCACCAGCGTTGCCAGATGGTATATTTCTATACCAGATTTCACAAATCTGGTATTTTCAGAAGGTGCCTGGTATGAATATTTCAGATCTGGTATATATGCCTAAATCTGGTATTTTTCTGGTATTTTCCGACTTACTGCAAATTTACTGCATTAAGTTCCACCTCTGAAGTTTGAACTTCCTCCAGCGTAGGCGTGGATTATATAGATTGCCTTCAGAGCGGCGCGATTAGAGCTTTCCCGCCATTTTTGGAACCGCAAGTTTACCGCTTGATGAAATAACCCCAATCTAATTGTTAACATTTAACAAAAGTGCTTAGTGCAATATGAGCATGAGAATGATGATCCTCGATAGTCGATTGATTACTGATCAGTGATGATATAGCCTAGGACGAGTGAGGTTGTCGAACCGATCTCTGCGACTCAAGCTCCACCATTTTTGTTTGGTGGTTTGAATTATAGAGTGCCACTTGAATTCGGGGGTGCCATACAATATTTCACTGAACTTGAAAATCATCATCCATTCATAGAACTGGCTGCCTACTGCACCACGTGTCAGGTATTATTGCAGATTAACTACATCCAAAAAAAAGGGTGTTTTTTTTTTAATTATATGTTTTTTGGGGTGTAGATTACGAATCTGAAATCCATTTTTGGCGGTCGGCATCGGAAAACCGATTTTTTTCGCGACTTACTAACATGGGGGTTACGTAACTTACGTTACCCACTCACCTTTATTTACTAACATGGGGGTTACGTAACTTACGTTACCCACTCACCTTTATATAAAGCCGGTCGGATTGTTCATCGAAATTTTACAAAAAGCTCTTAGGTTGGGTTAAGTCAGCCAAGTTCCTTTTTTTAGATAGCATTTTGATCTAAAAGGAACCTGGGCGAACCAACCCAACCTGCGAGTTGGCGTTAGGTTGTGATCTCTCGATGTGGCAATGTATCTCCAGATTTATGGACAAAGAAGACGAAAATGTTACCCGTTGCAGTGCAACGGGTAACATTTTCGTCTTCTTTACCCGTTGCAGTGCAACGGGTAAGTTTCATTCAAGATGCCGTGCGCTACGTGTGATCGGTATTATTGCAAAAAATCGGTTTTCCGATGCCGACCGCCAAAAATGGATTTCAGATTCGTAATCTACACCCCAAAAAACATATAATTAAAAAAAAAACACCCTTTTTTTTGGATGTAGTTAATCTGCAATAATACCCCACGTGTCTACTTTGACCAGGTCTCCAATGCATTCGTGGAGTGCATGTTTTCACAAGTCACCTATGTGAAAAACAAGTAACGAAATAAAATTTCAACTAAGGTACTGCAGTCCATTGTTCGGACCAAAAGCTTTCTGCTCAGCCGTAACAAGTGATCAAACCCGAAATTTAGATTAATGCAATATGCAAGCATGTATGAAAATGGAAGATGACCTGCGAGCATGTATGAAAATGGAAGATGACCTGTTTCCGTGGCTTGCTCATGTTGAGCGAAGGGGAAGAAGTGCCAGCCACACTGGTAAATGCACAGTACATAAAATACTTTTTAGCGCATTTTCTCATTTATGAAAAAATGCACTATTCTATTGTGCTCACCATGTCCGTCCGTCTATCCGTCCGTGACCACGTTTCCGTCGAAGAGAAAATGCGCTCTCTGTCAGTCACTGCAGTGAGTACTGAGATCTGTATTTTTTTTAACCAATGTTTCTGACGAATAGGTTCATTAAATTTGGAGGTATTAGTCAGTTTTTGAACAATAGAATTTCTGGTATATTTCTGGTATTTTGAGCTAGGCAATCTGGTATTCTCTCAGAGAAAAAACCTGGCAACACTGCGTCTCACTCTTGATTAAGCCGCCTACCACAGCGGGCGCAACTGCTTGCGGTCGCCGTGTGGCGGCCTGTAGATCTAGCAGCATTCTAGCTCTTTAGTCTACTACCGGCTCGGCTGCTCATCGTTGATCCCTGGGCTGGTTACTAAACCATATCCACCTACGGTCATGGGCGGTGCGGCTACCTGGAGGATACTCAAGAGAACCAGCCTCAACGATGAACCTTTTGCCGACCCCGTACTTCGCCTGGACCTTTGTTTCGAGTAATTATGACTTTCTGATTTGTGACCGGAACGCCGTATTCATGGAATCCAGTTTCGTTGCGTTCGCTGCAGACGGTATCAGTTCTCGTAACCAAATGTTCGGGCGGGAACAGGAGACTTGTCGTAGTTCGATAGCCGACGGGTGAAGACCATGGAAGGTGCCCACCTGGGTCTCCCACCGACGCTATCATTCATCGTTTACGATGTGATTTCTGTACAAGTGTAAAATGTATCTGTATCGTGAACTAGCCAAATGTATTATGCGAATAATGTGAACTGTAAATATTAGTTCTGCATTCACTTCGAACCATACTTTCATTGTCTTTGCCTGTAAAAAACAGGTCCTGCAGCTAGACGGTTGGGCAGAGACGTTTACTCGAGAAAAACGCGGTTTGCCTAATTGTGTGGAGTTTCCGAAGAATAAGCCCTTCAACCCACCAGAGGTGCCGTCGTTACTGATGAATTACTTAGTTTGAACTGAAATTAGACCAGGTTGTCTGAGCTAGTTCGGGACCTATGACGTATCTTCTGTGATGAATTTCCCTATCAAGGAGTTAAACTGCGACCTAAATTTTTGACGTTGACGTTCGCCACTGCGGCCAGCGTTTACTTATTGTCATGCGTTTGTGAACAAATATTACTCAAGAAAATGTTTCGGATGGTACTTGTTCAACTACAACTGCCAGCAGACGGTGGCTTCCTTGATGTATTAGAAGAGGTTTTTGTACAGCAAGTTAGCGCTGCCTAATGGTTAGTTTGAGAACTTATGCTGGTTTCTAGGTTGGGGTTTTTGTGTACTAGTAAAAATGTATATATTGTGCAATAGGTATTACTGAATGGGTGTCAAGAGTTGTGTAGTTTTAGCTGTCTGTGTATGGGTTTTGAAGCTCGCGGTTCAAGCATTTTTTAAGCTTTCTTAATGAATTCTGAGTTTACCAACATTCACTAATTTTTTCCAAATTGCGTTGATAATTCTACTATCCCGTTGGGGTAGCAAAGTATGTTGCACCTCTCCCGCAACACCATGATGGCCGGGCTGACCTCGTTCACTGGAAAGAGAAAGGAATTAAATTAGTTTTAGAATACTTGAATAAAAATCTTAGTTAGGACGACTATCGTCTTAAAAAGTGGCCGCAATTTTTCCGAGGAAGATTTAAGAATCTCAACGGTTGGTTTCAAATAAAATTTGCTTGATATTAAATGAAAATATGTATGGTAATAAACAAGGATATGATCATATATGAGCAATAGAAAATAGAGTAATATTTTATATCATGTGTGAGTATCTATTAGAATGGTAATTATCACGGTCTACGCAACGAGGTGGGTTGTTTTGTTGCAGAGTTTAACCATGCAGCTTATATAAAAATTTACTATTGAGTAAATTACCCTGATCATGCTAAAGGTCAGAGAGTCCTGCACATTTTATAGGCACTTAATGTGTAAATTCTTTAAAAAAATTGAATTGACACAAATCTAGTTATTCTCCCTGTTCGCAACTTCCGACAGGCGTCCCTTTAATTTGCTCCTAAGCTTGCTAAACTAATGATTAAAACTCTGCGTGGACGATCAGCAAAGAGTGAGTGATAGTCTTTCTGTCAAATTAATTATAAGTTCACCGTCCAATATTTAAACTTTGAAAAGGAGTTACGTCGAACGAAGGGTCAAATACGATAGATGATGAATTTTTCTATAAAGAACAATGTCCGTTTTTACAGAATAATAATTTTTACTCTATTTAAATGGTGTTCAAAGATTCAACTAACTCAAGGACCGCCATTATACATTGCTCGAGTAGACCGAGCGGCGCTGAGCGGCGAGCGCGCGGAACCAGTTGATTTATGTCTACCACTGAGTGAGGTTGTGTGGGCCGTTCCTCTTTCTTGGGTACTGTGTTCGTAGACTCCAAATGACGTTGGTCATTTATAATGACCTTTGAATTGCACCATGTATAAATAATAATAATAAAATCGGCGGACATGGACTCAGACCCGAAGAAATCGTTAGTGTATTATCTGTCGTTAGGACAAAAATTTGGTCGTTGTCGTCAACAAAAGTATAAATTTCAACGACTCTGGTCAGTGGTCACAATATGCACAGCATCGAACGCCGAAACTGGGTGCTCGGGAAATCTCCTACTCTGGCATTGTGGCAACGAATATTGATGAACTGATTAGATTATTCCCGTGAATAACTTAAACTAAACTTAACGTAAACTAAATGAATAATTTTTGTTAAGGAAATCCTGTTCGCTGGCTTTGTTACAACAAATATTGGTGAACTGATAACGGTAACCTAGGTAGTCAATCTTTTCCAGAAATTTCCTTGTTTGCATTGGGCGCTGCTGTTAGTTTATTGCACTTCCAACGCCGCCCATAACTGCCTGCTTAGTTATTAACTTATTAAGTAGTCCTTTTAGGCATTGGCGGCTCCTTCAAGTTTAATTTTTCTACTGAGCCTGGAACACACTGCACCAGCGCTGCGGAGTTAGCCTAATTCTTGAACATTAAGTTCACGAAAATTAGCGACTAGCCTAATTTTGCATCCGTAAAGTAGTTTCCAGTCCGCTTCAGCTTCTGAAGACAGGAACGTGAAGATCTTGAGCTCTTGTTCTTGTTTTAAGGAACCTGAACTTTTTAAGGGGACCTGCTACCCAACATCTTCAATTTTGGCGTTTTTCGGTTTTTGTGCTCATCTGAAAGCTGGAACTCTGCTCTTTCCAATGGTACCACTGCCATCGCTGTACGTCAATATTTACGTTAATGACGTCTCTTTAAAGGGAAGCGGGTGGGAGAGTTCTTCAAGTAATTAGATATAAAGTAATTAGCTGCTGAAATCTTTGAATATAGTTTCTACTTGAGTTGTGCTGCAGTTACATGCTTAGTCTCATCTTAAAGCTGACATTCTGAGCTTTCCAACGATACTACTGCCATCTATATACGGCAATATTGACGCAGATGGCCCGCCTTTATTTGGGGGCGGGGGTGGAGTTCCTTAAGTAAATAGACCAGAGAAAATTACAGCGGCCAGACTACATATATTGGGGTATCTGGCATCTGAGCTCAGTTACCCTCCTAACATTGTACGTGGACGTGCGCTACAAGTTGCTGCTTGCATCCTTGAGTGGACTAAGCTACAGAAGCCTGTAGTTTATTATCCATGCTACATTGAGTGCCTATTTCGAGGCGCGCGAGACTTTGTCGCGCCGTCCTGAAAAGTTCAACTTAAGCAACTTATTGTCACGGAAAACCTATCTCCTCCTACAGTTTTCAAGCTACAGCAATGAGAGTTATATCATTCGATTTGTAAAGACCATATCTATCGACCAACCCATCACTTTTTTGAATTTGTGCATGGTTCGTCTTATATATGGGGGAGAAGGGGGGGAGGGGGTAAAAAAGTGAAAAAATGAGAAAAACGCGCATAAAAAAAAACTATGGGGAAAATGAAAAAAGTGATGGGTTAGTTGATAGGTATGGTCTTTACGAATTTAATGATATGCGTCTCGATATTGTCGGACGATATTTGTGGGGGGAGATAGATTTTCTATAGTACCCGTTATTTGTCCGTTTTCTATGAATATCACGTTTTCTATCAATTTTTTCGAAAAATTCATAGAAGTAAAATGTTATTATTTTTACATTTTACGTATGTATGTGAAGTTTCATGATGATCGGATAATAACTGTAGGAGTTATAGGCTACCTCGATTTAGGGTAGCAGGTCCCCTTAAGGCCGGATAGTAGATCTTCTTGAATGTTCGACTAAGCGGAAAGTGAAGTTGGAGAGAATTTTCTGAATGTTACGGTACAGTGGCATCCAACCCTCACGGTAGGAGTCAGGACGAATCCAGCATCGAGTTGCGTTTATGTTTTATCTAGAAACGTAAGCTTTGTCCAACTGCAAGGGCATTATACCACAAGTTACTTGGTTAACAGGGAGCGGTGTTGAGAACAACTGGCTTCTCACGAATCAGAGAAAATAAAAAAATAAGATAAACAGAAGAAAGTCTTTTCAACGAACTTTCGACGAGTCAACATTAGGTTACGCGACTGTCCTAAACGCGGTCCACAGGATGACGTGAACGTTTTCGTCTCGAGAGTCCAGAAGCCTTCAGTCATTTCTCAGCCGCACACGTGAGCCTGTCCGTCATAATACAGTAGCGACAAGATCCGTCAGAATGTAAATTTTAAAATTGGGGAAGGCGTTGCTTTTAGGTTGTCAAGTAGGAAAGTACGGTATAATTGAGATGTAAATGCGTAAGAATATTGAAGAGAATGATTGTAGTTTTCAATTACTACAAACGTCTGTATCTAACGCACACATTACCGATCTAAGGATGAGCTGCAGCCTAATTCGTTGTGTAGTTGGGCCGTTGAGAGGGCACTCTAAAAATCCTGTACCGCATTATTAGCTACCGGCGATGTTCTTTGTATGGAGAGTGGAAGTATGAACGTAAGCTCGATAGTTCCCCATATCGTCTTACGTTCCATCGGCTGTTCACGTATCCGGTCTGCCAACTTCGACGAGAGTTTCACGAGTGATCGACAAAAATTTCGAAATAATTGAAGTAGGAAAACTAAACCATTTAAATATTTGGGCATGCAGGAAATCGGTATGAT
Source organism: Hyalella azteca (assembly GCF_000764305.2). Taxonomy (NCBI): domain Eukaryota; kingdom Metazoa; phylum Arthropoda; class Malacostraca; order Amphipoda; family Hyalellidae; genus Hyalella; species Hyalella azteca. Next base: position 268,974 of record NW_025944682.1, on the reverse strand, counting down.
CTTGAATACCATTTGAAGATTGAAATGAAAATTTTTTTAGATAGTTCAATAGAGTATCATCAGCTATGGCTGTAACAGTGTAACTAAATTAGTAAGACGTATGTAATACTGCTCAACTGTTGCGACTTCTGCGGGTGGGTCCAATCATTCAAAGTAGATAGAAGGTTAGTGGTGCAAGATCTACCGGCAATAAAACCATGTTGGCAGTCTGACAGGTGGTTATTAAAATTCAAATGGTAGATCAATCGATCCCTCAAAACAGATTCATTTACCTTGCAAACGACAATTGTCAAATTGGCGGGGTGAAAGTTGCTCGGGCAGCTCTTGTCACATTTTTTGAACAATTGTGTCACTTGAGCTTCTTTCCAGTCAGCCGGCAAGATCCCTTCGTTCAAAGTTTTTCGCAAAAAATGACGTCAACGGGCCGGCTGCGGCTAGGACGGTTGCTGTCTCTTAAGCCCCTTTCACACAGGGCAGTAAATACTGCCAGCGTCCGACAGTATTTACTGCCGAACCTTAGCGGACATAAGAAATGTGCACTGCTGTTCACACACGACTGCTTTTACTGCGGCGTAGAATTTGACGCCTGACGCCAGCGTGTGTCGCGCTAAAACTGCGGCGGTAGATTTGCCGCGATAGTTTAGCTTGCTATGGTATTCAATGTAATCTTTCACACTGGGTGGTTTTTGACGCCACATCCTAGCAGACAGTGGGGCCGTATTTTAGGTGCATAATAAACAGCACTACAAGACTGATATTGTTACATAAATATCGGTACATAAATATTGTTAAATAAACATAAAGATATACATTGATAAATATATATTTCCTTAAAGTGATAGAGATATATTTCATAAAAGATGTATTTTCCATAAAATATATAGGTATTTCCATAAAGATGTATTTACATTATTCTCACATAGAGATATATTTCCATATAGAAATATTGTTACATAAACATAGAGATGGACTGATGGTGCATAAAGCACTGCAAGACTGATAGATCCCAGCAGTAAAAAGCGCCTCGTGTAAAAGATTGCGCTGTAAATACTGCCGCGGCATTTTTGACGCGCGCAGTATCTACTGCCCTGTGTGAAAGGGGCTTTAGAGTAATCTGGGGGTTAAGCCGTCCGATCCACATGACTTGTTGGGGTTTAGAGCGACCAGGTACTTGAGAACATCTTGTATTTCAAAATTTGTTAATTTAGAGCCGACTGGGCGCTCCTCAATAGCTGGAATACTTTTCAAGTCATTTTCAGTGAATACGCTACTAAAAGGGGGTTCAATAAATTTTATCTGATGTTACCAAGTCTGAAAGTCAAAGTGATTATTAGCAGGATGTGTGGGATAGTAATGGAAGAGAAGGGAAATATAGTTAGAGAGCTACCACAAATTGATGAATTGAATGGCTTTGTATATGATTGCATTAAACTCCACTTAGATGAAGGTGTAAAGATGAGCCAGTCCTTTGAAGAAGGTTAACAATTTTTTTTTGCCCAGCAAGCAAAAATCATAAGGTCTAGTTACCCCCCATATTTCTCAAGACGATCTTCGGTTGATTCATAAGCGTTGACCAAAACCTCTATTTTCTCTGAATAAATTAATATTAATTTTTCTTGACTTGCACATCCTGAAGCATTTTCAAATCGTGACCAAAAAAGGTTACAAGAGAATTGACAAGAATGGCATCAGGATCATTGATTAAAAGAGATTTACTTTGTTCAAGACTCCCAACTAGATAAAGTCTACATCTTGGCTCATTTGGGATCATCTACCATGACGAGCAATTTCTTTGAAAGAGTAATGCGCATATATTCATGAAGGTCTTCATCATTGTGACAATGAAATGCAAGGCAACAAAAGACAGTTGCCATCTCCTAAGATCTTGATAGATCGGTTTTCAATTGCAAGTTGTGCATTCAACTCAGATGGATCTGTTGAGTTATCATTTGGTTGTTTGCTCAAGTAGAATTTAAGATGGTAAAATTTGTTAGTCAAGTTCAGGTTTTTTTTTATTTGAGCATTTCTTACAAAACCATGGTCCATCAGGTATTTTGTGTATTTTCATCCGCCTCGTGAGGAACCAATCTCCTGCATTTTTTGTCATTCATCGCTGAAGGTAGGATTTGCAATATTTTACATTGGTACAGCCAATCCACTTGGTAGAAGAAATTTTGGCCTGATTGGTTTCATCATTTTTGATTTCACATATGCAGTATATTTCATTGTTTACAGTTTTTGTTGCATCACTTTCTACAGCTGCTTCACTTTTACAGTCCAACGGAGACTCCTTCCTTTTCACAGAATAGTTAGGGTGTACTGTTTGGTCTACTCAGACTATCGATGATGATGGGTAATGGGGGTTGACTTTGGTGGCATTTTTGCTACAATCTCTTCAGGTGGTAATGAGTTACGTGACTGGTCTGGGATTGTGGATTTGGATTAGTGATTTTATCAATTTTGTAAGCCAATTTTCAAATTTACTAATTTGATTGCAATTCGTTGTTTTCTGCAAAGATTCCATGTGCTTTGTCAAGAATTTTTTTTTTGCCATTTCAGCATCATGCTGCACAATATTTGTATTGCGTTTCAGAAACGCTTCTTTGGCCACGTAGACAACTGAGTCGCTTTCACTTGAGTCAGGCTGAAAGATGTTATTCGATTCCAATCTATTTTTAACTTTATTGGCCACATGTGACTTCATTCTTTCTGTTGCTGCCTGTGTTGGACAATTTCAAGGGAGCAAATGATGTTCACTGGATATGTTGATCCATTGATGTTTTCTTGAATGTACTTGGCAAAAGCATCAGTGTATGTTTCAGATTCTTTACATCCACGTTTTAGAAGCCTGTTATTTGGCTGTCATTCACTTTTGAAAAGTTTCATGAAGTTGATGAAGTCATTTTACAAACATTTGCACTGGTCAAGTCCCCTGCAATGCAGCCACTACTCTTCATTAGATTCAAATTCAATATTTACAGAAGCAAATAGTTCTTCTATACCAGTGGATTGCTTGTCCTTCTAGTCACACTTTGTATGGATGAAAACAACTGTGTGGCAAGGGCAATTGTTTTTGGAATGTCCAAATTCCAAGTAAATTTTACCTTCCATGCAGATCAAGTCAATCGACTCTCAGAATTTTGTTCCATCGAAGAAATAATGATTTCTTCTCTTGCTTCTTGGACTTCCTTCGTTGTTTTCAATCCAAGTCCCAAGATTCTGTGACACTTCATTTAAATTCATTACATTACAGGAAGTGATGCTAGAGCATGGAACTATTGACTCAAAATTGTCATTTTTCATAAAATTCGTGAATTCAATGAAAGGCGTTTTCAACGGGAGCGCAGCCGTGGACCAAAAATTTGACTAATCAAAATTTAAAAGCCCTAGCGCCAACATCTACCCTCATAATGCAATAACTATACTCAGCCTCACACCCAAGAAGCTCTGGGTAACTGAGTCATCTCACCACATAAACTTCAACCTCATAGCTGCCTTCATACACGTGCCGCAAGCCTTAGTGTCCGCAGACCACGCCGGATCACCGTGAACCTGCTCTGCTCCTTGCAGGAGTAGGACTTGGCGTAAGCACTAATCCCGCCGCACGCCACAGGAAGAAGCGCATACGGCCCAACCTATTCCGCTATGCCCCGGCTCTCCTTCTTTCGCAGCCAGAAGCCTTTGCTCGCTCGCAGACGGCAGCGTTGTTTGATGGTATTATTTCTATACCAGATTTCACAAATTTGGTATTTTCAGAAGATGTCTGGTAGTATGAATGTTTTAGATCTGGTAAATTTGCCTAAATCTGGCATTTCTGACTTGCTGCAAATTTACTGCTTTAAGTTCCACCTCTGAAGTTTGAACTTCCTCCAGCGTAGGCGTGGATTGTATTTATTACCTTCAGAGCGGCGCGACTAGAGCTTTCCCGCCATTTTTGGAACCGCAAGTTTGCAAGTTTACAGCTTGATTAAATATCCCTAATATAATTGTTAACATTTAACAAAAGTGCTTAGTGCAATATAAGCACAAGAATTATGATCATTGATTTATTACAGATCAGTGATGATATGGCCTAGGACGAGTGAAGTTGTCGAACTGATCTTTGCGACGCAAGCTCCACCATTTTTGTTTGGTGGTTTTGAATTCTTGAGTGCCACTTGAATTCTGGGGTGCAATTCAAAGGACGCCTGTCGGAGGCCACCACTGCCTTGCTTCGAATGGACTATCATGATCCCTTCCCTGAAGAACGTAGCCTACAACACTTCTTGACTGTAACATTATCAGCCGCACGCCACCAGACAGATCACATCCATTGAATTAGACCAATCAGCCCACAGGAAAATAAGCCTGACGTCGTATGGCCCAGTGTCGTCTGCCAATACGCGAAAATTTTTTACACCACCCGGACGGAGCGCGCCGGAGCCGTCCGTATCTGTCCCGTGTGTCGAATCAGCTTACGGTCGAACGGCCACGCGTCGTACGACGATAAATTTTGGAACAGAACTATGCTATCTGAAACCTAACCTCAGATGCTGAGAGCTAAAAGTTACGTAATTTAACGAAGCTACGGAAGTAGCTCGTCGAAGGACGATAGATTGTGGAACAGAACTTATGCTTTCTGAAACCTAACCCCAATGTTGTGAGCTAAAAGTGACGGTCTGGTGGTGCAGGGCAGGATGCACGCAGTTCCACAGGCAACCTGGGCTGGTTGGTCACAGTCCGCTGTCCGCAAGTTACAGTTCGAGCTAAAGTCAGGGTATGAAGTGATGATTCGATGCAACGTTCAGTGGTGCATGACCATTACTCTCTGGGCTATTCGCTTCAGAATGTGGTGGCGTAAAGCTCCTAATACATAAAGCAAGATGATGTTACGGGCTGGTTACCGACGGATGGCTTAATACGCGGCTGATTGGTGGTCATCCGGAAAAATGCTAGGCGTTCCTTTCAAGGCTGATTGGTGCACAAATTTGGTGGTGCACGGCTGCGTACCCCAATTCAATATTTTACTGATCATAAAAATCATCATCCATTCATGGAACTGGCTGCCTACTGCATCACTTGTCTACTTTGACCTGTCTGCAATGCATTCGTGGAGTGAGTGTTTTCATAAGCCACCTATGTAAAAACAAGCAACGAAATAAAATTTCAACTAAGGTACTTATTCGGACCAAAAGCCGCATTCGGACCTTGTTGCTCAGCCGCAACAAGTGATCAAACCCGAAATGTTAAATTAATGCAATATGCAAGCATGTACGAAAATAAGCAAAAGGAAGATGACCCGTTTCCGTGGCTTGCTCATGTTGAGCGAAGAGGAAGAAGTGCCACACTGTGATAAAAAGAAGGAAAAGCCAGATAAATGCACAGTACTACACAAGATAATTTTTTTTCTAACCAACGTTTCTGACGAAAAGTTTCATCAAATTTGGAGGTATTAGTCTGTTTTTGAACAATAGAATTTCTGGTATTTTGAGCTAGGCAATCTGGTATTCTCGACAAGAAACAACCTGGGGCCATACTTTCAAAACTCGCTAAGTGAACGTAAGTACTTACACTCTATTTTCTTGTCTATGATTGGTGGATTTTGCTTGAAACGCCGTCAATGATTGGCGGATGAACTTACGATCTCTTAACTTTTTTTGAAAGTATAGGCCCTGGTAACACTAACACTGGCAGACGGCTCACGGGCGGCGAGTCACGGTCACGGCTCGCTGATCAGTTGTGCGCCAGGCGCTATGGAGAGAGGATATGTATGAATTGCTCCAAGCAGCTCGTCAGCACTTTTTATTTATGCATTTAACGCTACTGTTGGAGCAAAGGTTGGGTTTGGCTGTGCAGAGAGGCAATGCAGCTAGCATCCTAACAGCAATTAGAGAGAAGTTCGACGTGGGCCCGCTCCTCGCTCGCGTCACAGCTCAGTGACCCTCGGAGTCGGTGTAGGCCCCCATCAGAGGCGTTGAGGTCGGGGCCCTGATCATTGACATGAAACCATTCCCTGTTTTTAATTAATAAAATCAATTCTTTTTTTGTTGGAATGGTGAGTGTGGGAGGCCTTTAAAAAAAATTTAACGCTGTTGGAAATTGTTGCTGCACGATACTTATTTCCTGATGATGCACGAAGGAAAGGCGAACATTTGTTGTGTTCTGGGAATTCGTTCACATGGCAGATTGAAAGAATGCTTAGAATTTGGAATAAGTGCTAAATTACCGCTATAAGGAAAATAAAAAATTTATGTATTAACAATTTTAAGAGGATCTGAGCCGCAAGCGGTTTAGCTTTCTCTTTTGATTGAACTTGTATTCCTTGCAAGTTTTTAAACCGATTATGATACGAAACGTTCGCAATGAAGGTGCGGTAAATTTACTTGGCTTCTTTTTGTTAAGCGGTACGTGCAAATTCAATAGAATAATTGAATAGTTGCTTGCATTGTATTTTTGATACCTTAGCTTTTAACCAAAGTTAAGGGTCATGTCTGGTAACTATTTAAATGTGACACAAACTTGTGCGGGCTCAACGGGTAGGGAAAAGTCGACGTGCTTTTTCTCCAGTTTATTTCATATACTTGAGTGACGTAAGCTGAAAATAAGATTTAATATTAGTTAATAGGTCGAGATAGACATAGATGAAACTTACACTGGTCTCATTGACTCTCATTGTTTAGACTTAAGTACTAAACGTTATAGAATAGATGAACGTTATTAATTGACGTCTCAAGTTCTCGATAACAACCTTACAACTGGCATGACAGGAATTGTTTATATCGGCATGGCCGCGATATTTCATTTGTTACTCACGAGATGGTTTGGCAGGCAAGAAGAAGACTATTACTGTTTTTTTCTCGCTTATGCTAGCGTTTGCCAACGCCGGGTTGGGCTTGAAATTGATTCCTAAGTATGACAGTGCCAACGCTGGGTTGGGCTTTGTTTACGATTAGTGCCAACGGCTGCGGTTGGGCTTGGCCTACAATTACGATACCTGAAATCATGAGGTTGGAGGTTAAGTTTAGATGACAATATCTTAAAGTTACCTAAAATGCTTCAAATTAAAAGAGATGTGATAAATCACAAGTCTGCAGGGATGCCGTGTAGACGACGCGGGGAAGAAAGTAGTTTCCCGCGAAAATTTTCTTTATGACTGAGTCGAAGAAAACGGAACGGCGTCTCTCTTACATGGCTACTTAACATTCGAATAATTATAACGGCAAAGGTGGTGCAAATGGCCTACAAAATATCAAGTCAGTACATCCAGTTATGCGACAAATATTTACTTTTCGAAATAATTACTCCTAGACGAATTCATACTAGAAAATAGATATCAACTATGATATAAGGGCCTATGGGCAGTTGTTCGTGACGATGGCCGCAACAATGTCTAGACGCAGCGTTACTTACAGTAACGACTATAATATTCACTCAATGACGTGAACATGGAATTACAAATTCTAGAATCATACACATTAACGAACGATAGAGAAATATATAAGCCTAATGAGCTATAGCAACATATTAAGGGTAACACCGGGAGGGCTCGCGGAGCAGCACACTACTCGCTCGAGCTCTGGACACACACTGACTGTACGACAGGGCTCCCAGCCAACAATTTGAGAAAAACTTAGATGGTGGCTGAAAAACACCCAGATTCTGCAGATTACGTGGGGAAAAAACCCAGACGACAAATTTCATCAAAAACATTGTAATTTTACTTACTTCTGATGGAATTATAAGTATTCGCCTGCTGCTAAATTGATGTTCTCTTTGTTTTTTTTTTGGGACGCTGTTCATATCATATGGAAGCAGGTTCCATCTACAACGTCTTTCACCAACTCTTGTTTCGGCTTCCATGTGTAGCAATTCTGTTGCTTCCTCGCAAGAAACTGCCGTGCTAATATTCTTTCTCCCACTGTCTCAGTTTTAAGCGAGTTTGTTTGCTTCGTTTTAACGGGATTAACGAGCAAAAAAATCCTTTCAACACAAGCGGATGAGTGAGGCAATATAGTTAGATTTATCATAAAACTAGACAGAGTTCCATACTTTGGTTGATTCATCCCGTCTTTAATGTTACGCAGTGAATGCCAGAAGCCAAGGACTGAAGTGTAGTTTAAAGATACATCGCTAAACTGCCGAAATAGCCTCCATTCATCGTCGAGCTTGTCAAGAACATCCTCAGGAACAAGATGGGGAAAATTCTGTGCTACGTTCACTATGGAAGTGGGAGATTTAGTAATATCTCTTGAGGCAGCGGGATCTAATATATGTAAATTTGCAACAATGCCATCTTCTTCTAACGGGAATCTTTTTTTCTATTTGTAAGCACAACTCATTGAACTTAACCAAGAATTTCAAACAATCCGTTTTAAATCTAACGTGATTTTCCCCGATTGGAAGCAAGTATAACTCTCTCATGCAACGTCCACCCAAATATAAATCGTTAACATGCTCATGTAATGATTTATCACTTGGATCAATATATGAAGCACTTGTGGATTGAATTGCCTCTTCTCTGTTGAAATAACTCAAAATGTCATTTTATTCAGAATACACCATGGAAAATAACGCATGAAGTCTGAAATTTTCTGATTGAAACTCAATGTTTAAAACGATCAATGTTCAAAGGTACAAAAGCAACAGTAAGCTCAACGTAACGCACAACACAACTATAACTTGTCACTTGTCAATAGCGAGCGCGGTACTGTGCAGTGTGCGCCGAGAAGTTGGGAACCGTTGCTTTGACTGGTAATGAACGTGTTCAATACTGGTAATGAACGCATACAATACCAGTACCATCTCAGCTAGGGAAAATATACAGTCTGACGGTTAGATCGTTGCTCCATTCATTATGTATTGACTGCATAAACAAATTTAAGGCATTAAGAATATTTCAATTATATTATTGGCTAAAATTAACTTCATTAACGAAAAAAAAACCAGATTTTGCCATTTAAAAGAAAAATCCACCCAGACACCCAGGTGACGGCCAAAAAACCCAGATCTGGGTGGAAAAACCCAGCGCTGGGAGCCCTGCTGTACGAGCAACCAACGGGAGCACAGCTGGTAGTGAAACACAATAAGTAGCACGGCACGTATACTGACAACGCGGATGGAGCTAGACCTGGATAACTTGGTCTGATGCCGGTAAAACAGATACTAAACGCGATGTATTGCTATAGTATACATCAGCTTCCGAAGGCACGTTAAGGTTCGGACGAGAGTTGTGCACATCAACTCTACACACTGACGCTGTTAGGAACGCGGGAACCTCTTGAGGGCTCGCTGCGTTCATCTACCACTTAGTGCTAATTTCGTTGATGTTTGCGATATTTTCCACGCACTTGTGGAGTGAACGCCGGGATGAGTGAAGATTTTAAGAAAGAATAGATGAGGATAGGAAAACTGTGTGCGTTGAATCTGACGAGTGACGAACGACGTCACAATATGTTTCCTGTTATCTTATAGGAAACTAATGATTGTGTCCACTTCATTAGCAAATGGAACGAAAACTTCTACTTGTGTTAATCAAAACTATTTTGATCGAGTCACAGAGAACTAATTAAAAGATGGCAGCAATAACGCGGTCCTTGCTGTCGACAACACATACCTCAGGGCTACCGCGTAGGAATACCATTCCACCAAATGCGTCAAGAATGAGAGAAAAGTTGTTTTTCGCACCATAATAAATGAGTCATTATGTTTCATGTAGGTATATTTCTATTCAGTGCTTGAGATGCATTTATAAACTTTCTATGCATTACTGCAGTCCAAAAATATCATGAGACTCACTGCACCTGGACCTGTTATAATACAGCCTAATAGACGCAGCATAAACAATAATTAATGACCTAAGTGTCTCTACGCAACGTTGTCGTGACTTGAAAAGAAAAAATTAGCGACATTTTCAGTGCATTGCGGTATGGAAATTTCGCGAAGCAAGCTTCAATGTTTTAATTGAATATCGTGAACATTTAAAATTAGCTAATTGGCATAAAAACTGATCTAAAGAGACAAATTTAATTAGTAACAAAATATCATGAATACACAGAAGATTCTCAGTTTACTTTTTTAAAAGTTTCGATGCATTAATTGTTGATGGGAACAACTTCCGAGATATGATCTTTCGATCCTTCACTGAGATCGAGGCCGATAAATTTTTATAAGGAACTGGTGAGCCAACTTAGACGTCTAATTACCATACCATTACCTGACCAGGAAGATTTTTACCCAATATAGTATTAGATATTGTATAAGAATTTGTTCGGCGCTACTGACATAAACGAGTGGATAATCCATAGTTTCAAACATTGTTGACGGTGCTGTGTACATAATTCAAGGCCGCCTTGGTATGAGCGTAATCGATTCCAAGATAATTGTGGAATATCGATGAAAATTATTATCACACCGAACATAAAAAAAAAATAAAAAGATTTACATGCCTATTGGACGAAAAAGTTCGAACTGCATGAGAACTGTTAAAATTAAATGCACGATTACTCAAATCGAAAATTCTCTATAAATTCTGTAGCAAAATGTGGAAGATATTGGCCACGGTTTTAATGGATTGCAATATGGACGTAAAATTACGTAATTTAACGATGCCTGGCAGTCATATTCGATCCGCGGTCTGGTGATGGTTTTAAGGTTTTACGCAAGGCCGGAGGAGGACAAAGCCGAGTGGTGCACGGCTGATTGGTGGATGTCCGGAAAGATCCAAGGCGTTCGATTCAGGGCTTATTGGTGCACAAAATTGGTGGTGCACAGCTGCGCTCCCCTTCTTCGCTGGTGCGGCGTTTGTGTGTCTCACGCTCACCTATTGTTATATTTATATGTACTATTTTTTCGTCAACAATTTGTATTTGTGTGTGCATTTAGACAGGCGATGCATTCGTGATTAATGGAATCGTGAATCAAATATCTGTGTGTAAGTCAAACAAAGTAACAGACTATCTAAGTTGATTGAGTTAGTAGAAATACCGTAAGCCGTCCTTGGCCTTTTTTTTAGTTTAATACCGCCTTCAAATAGTACTTATGAGTTATCAAAATGAATAAATAATTCGTTACATCATCCTCCTTGAGGAGATAATACACAGCTTCGAAAATAATGCATGAAAATTGTCAATGTTTTTACCTATTTAAAGGGACAAACGCCTAGAAGCCGTTGCTGGGACAGATAACAATCACTGAGTTGCCTCCCGATTGCAACCAATATATGTTATACATGCATTTACCTTCAATTCACGAAAATTGTTCATTTGAACTTAACTCATTAGTAAGCGTTCATCCATTTCGAACGTATTGAATAATTTAATCTCTCAAATACGTCGTATTCATCTTTTTTGTATCTTAAGCGTGTCGTTCGTCAATTGTTTCTACCTTATTCAGCACTTGAACTTTTTCTGACATGAGTACGTCATCATTATACCTTCAAGCGATGTTCTCATCATGTGAACGAGGTACACATTTGAGCGTCAGGTTTGCCTATGCATTCACGTTCCCAGCATTCTAACATTTTCACATTCTATTCCTTCCCCGACATTGGCATGTTTTCATGCATCTACAGCTTTTAATTGATTCTTGTGTTCGTTTTCGTACATTTACTTGTTTTAATTAAACATGTTCACGTGCACATAAATTCAGTGAGAGGCACAGCCAACCGAAAAGCTGGCTTCGATAACCGTTAATCCGCTAACTGAAATGTTAGCTTTTATAACGCTAAACCGATAAATCGCCGAAAAATTTAGCTGAATTTACCGCTAAGCGCTAACTTATATAGTATATCAATTTAGCTTTGGCCAAATTTTTTTTTTTTTTTGGGGGGGGGGGCTCTGAAACTATGTAAAACAGAACTACAGAGTTGAACATTTAATATGTTGTATCATTGATCGACAAGGAGCTGATCAAGATGTATATTAATTAAGGATGATGATCAAGATGTACATTAATAATTAATTGAACAAATGAAATTAAGCAGTAGTTGACATTTAACATATATTGTGAATGAGGAAGGCGTACATTGCGCTCCGGAATATTTCATTAATATGGTCTCAGTATGAGGCAAAAAATTTGAATTATTGATTAATTAAATACAATGAGTGCAACTAAGCCGGAATTAATTCGTGGAAAAAATTTCCCTCGTGCAGTCCGATGTATTTTCTTGTATTCCAGGGGTGGATAGCTAGAGGTCAGCATAGCCCAAGTCCACAGTGCGATTCATATACCTTCCCGAGCGTACCGCAGCCGGGCATCTTCACGGCTTTTGACACAAAGCGCCCACTACAACAGCGCAGTTCAGTCACAGGCCGGAGCGCATACAGGCCGGAGCACAACTTTCGGGAGCGCAGCAGGCCCTACCACAACAGCTACTCCTAACGTAACCTAACCTAACCTGCGCCGCCTGTTGCGGTAGGGCCAGTTTTGCTCCGGCGCTGTGAAGCAGTGGCTGTGCTGTGCAAAGCGGATTTACTGTTAGCCGGAGTTACCCACAGCTCATTATACTTCAGCGAACTCGCCTGCAAACTGGCCTGCGCAGTGCGCACTCGAATGCAAACCAAACTTGACGTTCAACTTAACCAGCCATAAATCCATCAATAATGAACGGATTTTATTTAAATTTGAAAAAAAGATAATATCAGTAATTTGTGGACGGAATTATTTCAGATTTTTACATCAATTACTTTTTTATTAATACGGTAAACCTAACTTCATTTTAAACTCAACCAGTCATAAATCCATCAATAATGAACGGGTTTTATTCAAATTTGAAGAATAAGTAGATGATATCAGTAATTTGTGAGGCTATGAGTTCAATCGTGTAAAAATGAGTAGGGTAACGTGGGGCAGCGCGCCCCCCACTTTTTTTAAACTAAATTTTTGATGAAGTTTTAATTGATACGAGGTGGTTCTTTGTTTTGTTTAAAGGTACAACTAATGAGGAATGTATGATGTGAATTAGACGCCTATAGAGTTATTCAATTTTTAATGATTTTTATCTGGACTAAAACAGTTATTCGCAAAGAACTTAATAACGCAAACACTTAGCAAAACGTAAATCCGTGCACTTCATCCCAGTGAAACTGCCGACCGGCGGTAGAGAACACGGACCAATATCTGCCATACGTAGCGAGAAACCCGCTATGGGCCCGTGACCCGCAGTGGGCTCGCTGCCCCATGTTACCCTATAGTGTCGTTTTAGGCATCTGCTATATACCTGTTTTTAAATACTATTGTTTTGTAGAGCACAGACAGCCGATATGCATAGTTTCAGTGTTCAATTTTTCAACATAGGATAATGAGAACCGTTACTTTACATCTTGCTAAATTTGCGGAATTCATTCTGCCGCGGCATTCCATTGATCAATCGTTCGCCACATCAGCGACTTGAGCCGTTCAGCTTCTTCATCTTGTTTCTGACAGAGAACAGGCTGGTGGGCGCATTTGTCGCCACAAGTCTTAACCCCAACTATAAAAAAAAATTCTTCATCTTGAGTATTTGTGTATAACGGTACCCTTTTTGATCTCAATAAGAATGCCAAGATTATATCTCAATAATCTCATCATTATAGGACATGTGTTCATGCTGTATCTGTGATTGATACTGACTTGTCACTTCTACTGTCAGTACCTGAGTACCGTGTCCTACGTGGAAAATTGGGCATAAGCCACGGTGCCACCTCTGATTCTCTGAATCAGCGAAAACTTCTGTGGGGTTGTGACCATTTCAGCTTTTCATTTGAGTTTGACCTATTTCTGATTTCTTTATTAAATAATAAGAAATATACCTGCAAATTTAAAAAATGATCAATTTTTAAAATCAACTTTGATAAAATTTTACCCTGTTTTAAATAGATGGGATTTGTGATTATATCCCCTTTCCACTGGTTTCCAGCTGTGATTGGTTGATGGAATTGTAATTTTAACCCTTTCGCGGGTAAGTTACCTGTTAGTGCTGTTACCATATATGGTAATTAAAATGGGAGTAAAAAAAAAGCCCCCCACAATCCACATCACCCACATTGCTTGGGGCCACTGTGCAGAGAGTGAACGAAGATTTAAAGACCTACGGCGACGCATTATCGGCAAAATTTTCGCCTTCACAAGATCTTGCCGACACATTTAGATTAAAATTCTTGCATTTAATATATTTCTCAGTCTTCAGCCAACTATTTAGAAAAAAAAGTAAGGTCGATGCATGCATTCAAATTCAAATAAGGCCCACCCACGGCCAGTGTATCTGTCAGCTGCTCAGCTCACCTCTCTTCAGAAGTGTGAAAGCTTTTGCCGGTGAAGGTGTGTTTTACGATCGGTCCGTAAAGAAGCGTTGATCGGTTCAAAATGACATGAGACCAGGTTCTTTTGAATAACCTATAGAATTGCACCATGGTCCAAGCTCATGGCATTCCCTTCGTTACAGAACATAGAGCCAACGTGGTTGCAAGCAAGATGGTCTCTGTACTGACCCAGACGATAACATGTCCTTCACCAATACTAATTCTTACTGACAATTAATTTACAAGTTTCAGGTATATGTTATATATGAATGTGATTCTTTACATACGGCATGGATGTCTCATTATATGGATGGTCTAGAAATATCTTGCCATAAAATACTAAATGTACCTATAATTTTTTTCAACTTGAATTCTTCCTTTGTATGTGTTATAATACATGCATATAAGAGCAATCAAGATGTTTTCCACCATCTAAACAGTAAACTTTCAATGTCAAAATCCGCAAATTTTTTATATCTTAAGCCGGCAAGGCCCCATATATGATCACTTCAATAATAGTGATTTACTACTTATATACAAAAATTTTCGAAAAATGCTTATGAGTAAATATATCTTAGAGTAGGTCATACTTTTAAGTACAATCATCAAATATTGCAATTTCATCGCATTTCTATGTCCACCCGGGAAAGGGTTAAATGTCTTACCCCTTTCCAGCTGTGATTGGTTGTTGATGTTGACTTGTTGTTGTGGTTCCCCAGGCCCAGTTGCCAGTTTCATTTTACAAGAGACCGGTGTGATGGGATTTTTAGGAGAGATATGGCCGATGGGATTGTAAAGCATAGTGGCAAACCAGAGCTTTTTTAAAATTGGTTCATTTTTAATTTCCTCATTTACCCAAGATTTAAACCAATTTCCCACTGTGCAGAGAGTGGATGAATATTGCAAGATCTTTGGCTACACTTCAGTAGAAAAATTTATGCTTTCAGAAGATCTTGCCGACACATTTAGATTGAAATTCTTGCATTTAATATATTTGTCAGTCTTCGGCCAACTATTTAGAAAAAAGTAAAAAAAGTATCTTGCAATAGCTATTCACATACTTTCTGCATAGTGGAAACTAGACTACAATAATATATTCTGTGTGTCTCTTCTGTAAACTTGAGGGGAGCATCTGGGTCCAAAATCAACAATTTTGGCTTTTCCGGGGTTTAGTCTCATCTTAAAGCTGACATTCTGACCTATCCAACGGTACCAGAACTATCTCTGTACGTTGATTTATGCGTTCACGACAGATCGCAAAAAAGCAAAGGTTGGTGGAGTTCTTTAACATTTAACATAGGGAGTAAATGCCGAAGTGCATCTTAAATAGCTAGTATTCACACTCTCCGCTCCAGTTACCCTTCAACAGTCGTGTGGGATGGTTCTTGCTCTGTTGTTCCCACCATCCTTGACAGAGATTTAGCTCCAGTATCATCTGGTCTTGCATCCTTGCAACCTTGAATGCCAATTTTGAGGCGCCTGGGACTTTGTCGGGCTCTACTGAACAATCACACTTATTGTCACTGGAAAACTATATCCTCCTAGTTTTGAAGCTACAGCAATGAGAGATATATCATTCGATTTGCAAATAAAAGATTCAGAGATTGGTTAGCAATGAGAGATATACCGTTCGATTTGAAAATAAAATATCTAGAGAATGGTCAGAGATTATTTTCAATTTCGCTATAGTTTTTACAATATTTTGAAAAAAGAGGGGGGGGGGGACCACGGTCAGGAAGATGTGCCAGGTGCGCAGGAATTTTTATTATCATTGCATCAATTTGCGCCGTGCGCCGTAAAATGCCAGTAAAAAAGTGCACCGTGCGCCAGCCTGCGCCGTGCTCCTAAAGTTGTTTAAAAATGAATGTGCGTCAACGCTATCACACACGAACAAATATCTGCATCATGTTGACTAGATTTCTAACGTGTCGACTCAGGTTCTAAGAGTCGGCAATGTTATGAATAATCATTCATAGATCACAATTCGGTTGAAAATTAATTACAAAACTGAATAGTAGAAGACAACACTCCACATGGCTTGAGATTGGCTCCTTCTAACGAAGGTCTGACTTTGGTAAATAGTACAAACCCGAATGTCAATGTCAGGAATACGTTGCGTTCCCGATATCCTCCCGGCTGGAGAAATGGGTTTGTGCGGTGGAAACCCATTGAAAACAAAAATACAGGCACCACACTTTTTTTAAATTGTCAGTTCTCATTTTTTGCAACTTTGAAGTTTAATTATATAGACTAACAACAAACATTAATAAAATATGAATAGCTTCGAGAGACTCGTACGTCTCAGACAAATTTACGGCTGGTCTCGCGGACGGACTCTGCACCTGGAATATCTCCCAAAGTACTGAACGTAGCTTGATGAAACTTGATTCACATATTCATTATGGCCTAATGGTGATGTCAAGCGCATGACAATTCTTTTTAATATCGCCTTCATTCGTGAGTTCTATGGCGAAACGTGCCGAAATTTGCAGTGTACCAGAGATTTCTAGGTCTCGGACAAATTTACGGCCGGACCTGCGGCTGGTCTCGTGGCCGAAAGGTTTTCTTGGTGTTTTAATGAGTTTTTCTAGTTTTTTTTTGTATTTTTAATGGAACCTGTTCCAAACTGGACCTAACCTGTGAGGTTTTTGTTGATTGGCTAGGTTTTTTTCTATGTTTTTAGTCCGGCGGTCGCGAGACTGGCCGTGGGTCCCGCCGTAAATTTGTCCAAGACGTGAGATTTCTTCTAAAATACTGAACAGATTTGAACAAAACTTTGAATATAGAAACCTAACCTCCCAATGGTGTGATGTTTAGATCGTGACAATTTTGTCAATTTTGCCTTTGTTTGCAAGTTATACGGCTTTACGTATATAGCTCTTGGTCAATGCAAGTTCAAAAATTGGCCTGATAAATGCTGGTCGTTTCTCCGTATAACTCGAAAACGAAGGCAAATTCGAAAAAATTGTCACAAGCTAAACATTACCGTTGGGAGTCTAGGGTTCTATATGCAAAGTTTCGTTCAAATCTGTTCAGTATTTTGGAAGAAATCTCTGGTACACTGCGAATTTAAATACAATTTTGCTGTTTAAATCACGAATGAGGGAAAAGAGTAAAATACTCGCCAACAAAGGCAAAACGTAAAATATTGTCACGAGCTAGACATCACACCGTTGGAAGGTTAGGTTTCTATATGCAAAGTTTCGTTAAAATTTGTTCAGTATTTTAGAAGAAATGGCTGGTACACTGCAAATTTTGGTGCATTTCGTTGGATAACTCACGAATGAAGGCGATACTAAAAATAATTGTCACAAGCTTGACATCACCGTTAGGCCATAATGAATATGTGTACCAAGTTTTGTTGAGGTACGTTCAGTACTATGGGAGATATTTCAGGTAGAGAGTCCAGCCGTGAAACTGGCCGCAAGTACGGCCGTAAATTTTTCCGAGACGTCATCACATGACACATGACGATGAATCAACATTGCGTAAAAGTATGTAAAGACAATGTTGGGAATTTCTGATGACAGTTTTGTCAGGACATATTTTATTTACAAAAGATTTTGCACTCAAAACTATTGCCATTAATTACAATGATGAAATTATTTCTGACTCCTTTCATTACCCATTGAATCTCTAATAACCCTATCAGCGCAATAATAGTATATATAGAACAAGCAAAATCTCTCATTTAGCACTAATATTTGTTTACTTCATATGTCCAATTTCTGAGGACTTGGTTATTCACCACTTGTCTCATGTCCGGACAGAATATTGCCTCACGTCCGGACGGTCTACAGAATGTAAACAAACGATGTTCATCAGTTCGTATAAGAAATTTGTAGAAAATGTCATTGAAAATAAATTTCTAGATTTTTACTTTCACAAAATTTCCATATCAAGGAAAATCATAGTTTATTGATGGATAATTAAACGCATATTAAGTATTATACGTTTTCTGTCTCTTGTCCCTTGACAAAATGTATTTGCGCGCTGCGCCGACGCTTGCGCCGGCTGCGCTGACACTTACGCGGGCTGCGCTGACGCTTGCGCGTGCAAGCGGGGATGGCCAGAAGTTGCACCAACTGTGCGCAGCAATGGCTTGGAAAAAGTCAAAGTGCGCGATAAAATTCCCTGAAAACATACATAATCCTGAGTGTGGGAGGGGGGGGGAAAGGGGGAAATCGAAAAATTTTCGGAAATTTTACAAAAAATGCCTCCACGCCCGGAAAAATTTGAATTTCAAAGAAAGCTACGACGAATCGATAGATATGGACCTTACTCATTGAATGATATGCATCTTGATGTTGTAGCTTAAAAATCCCAGGAGGAGATAGTTTTCTACAGTACCCCCTTTATGGCCGTTTTCTAAGGATTTCATGTTTTCTTTCATTTTTTTCAAAAAATTTACACGAACAAAAAAGTCTTAGAATTATTTTTAACATATGTGTACCAAGTTTTAAAGTGATCCGTCAGCAAATAAAAAAATTTTTCTAGGACCCAGACGCTCCCCTTAAATAACATTCGTACAATGTTGGTAGATTTTGCACAAAGGTCAAATTTAAGCACACAATCATAACAAAGATTGATCAATCACAATGATATTCAGTGAAAAAATAAAAAAGTTTATTCATCCGCATAGAATGCAGACAATAGAAGTTTTTATATGGTACCTGTCAATTATTTACTGATTCATTTCAGAATGATTCATTGCATTCATAATATGCTTACGGTAGCAGGTAATAAATTCATGAACATTAAACTCATAGGCTTCAATTCAATGTTCTATTCAAAATTTTTTCCTTCCCTATTGGTTCTAGCTCTTGTAGTAGATAAATAACTTTTATTAACAATAAAGAATTAAAAAAAAAAGAAAATGCCAAGTTGATTCACCATATCAATATTGAAAACGTTTCATTGTCTAGCCCCATCATCAGTTTGACAGTTTTAGATGTGTCAAACTGATATGAAGCTGAAGGACTCCAAAACGTTTTCAATATCGACATGGTATTTCATTTTATTATTGAATGGCAATTGCTTTAATAGCGTCTTAGGTTTTACTCGGAGGATCTGCGTTTATAAGTTCTCATATGAAAGGACAAGCATCCTGGTGTACTGGTAGTAACGATGCTGGTAGTAACGGTGATGGTAGTAAAACGCATGAGTGCAAAATTTTTTGCCACAGATGCATCAAGATCATGAAACATTGTTGACAGAACCATATAACACTGCATGTCAGCATGGGAAAGATATGGATTACTTTGATTTATAATTTAACAGGCAAGTCATAAATTAATTTATGAAAAGTTAATTTTTTTTAAATAAAGATGAAACTCAAATGTATATATCAAGTTGTATTTTCCATCAAAAACAACTTCACCTATTTTCAACACAACTATCAATTAGTTCCCATATTTAGTTTTGCAAATAATTTGTATCCTGTTGATTACAGCAACATTTGCAACTTATTTCATTGTAAGATGCTAATCCATTCGTTAACACATGCCCAGCTTTAGCTTTGGGATACAGGATTATGAAATGGACAACTTACTTGATTGATAACTATATTTTATGACTTGGCTAATGGGATATCATCATAGCTGATATCTTGTGGAAATTGTATGCATTATACATTATATTACAATTATCAACTGAGCTTTGCATGAGCTTGATTATGGATTTTTAGGTAATAGTCCTTGTCAGGTACCTCACTCATTGTATGGTGCTGCATCAAATTCATGAGCATAGTTGAAAGAATGCTCATCCACGCACCTTGGGAAGAAACCCCTGTCATAAAATTGAATACCACAAATAAAGTAGACATATTCTATTTTTCATTTACTGAATCAGAATCTTGATACTCTTTCAAAATTTCCTGTTCTAGACGGTGCCATGATGTCAACATGTACACTGCAACTTTTTATAACATGTATAAAAAAATTTTTAAAGACCACGTTTTTCATGTTTACTAAGAAGTAGAAAATAATTTTTCGGCAGCTACTGATCTCTGTTTGCTTTCATTCTCGTGGTCTTTTGTATTTCAGTTAAAATATTTTACAACATCTAAAACGAAAAACGTTGGGGGCGCATATGTATTTAATTGTTTGGTGATTACTTGATATGATGAATATGATGTCTAAAGTAGATTGTCACTGTGCTAGACATGAAAAACGTTGTTGCGAGCCAATTTACTTGACTTGACGTACGTATCGATGATACGAAGCGTATCATCGATATATGCAGTCTAAACACGAATATCCTCTCGAGGATGACGTGCATTAAAGGTTCCCAAACCCCTGCTTGTGAGTACCTTTAGAGTTTATACGCATGGAAACGTGCAACAAATGTTTGATAACTGTATTGTTATTGGGAGCTGAGCTTCCCTAAAAGTTTCAGAGCGCTAGCTAGCGGGAAAGTTGGTGAAATATCGATTGCAAGATTTGATCATCACAGACACGAAAGCGAGCTAAGAAAAACGTAGTAAAAAATAGCAAGCCACATCATTTCATGATGCTAATTATTATTTATACATCTAGATCATTTTATTTGTTGATGTTTACTCTGTGATGCATGATTCAGGAATGTTTTACACTTAAATTGGCTGCATGCGCTTGAATAGAGGTGCACTTCTGTAGTTTTAATTTTTTCACTTTGTAACTGGTATTCATTTGATATTCCTGGGAGTGGGGTTTGATCACATTCATGAGTGGCTCGCATTTATCAAGCAAGTCGCTATATATTAAATAGAGTTGAGGTTAAGTAATTTTGGAAATGGAGTATTTAAAACTGAGCAAGCAGTTCTGAGGAGTAAGAGTAAGGTGTGACCTCCTTATTTTAGGGAAGGCTTGCATTTGATTACGCACAATATTTATGGATCAGAGAAGCAGTGAGTTCAGGAGTAAGGAAACCTATGAAGGCACTGCTGGTTTGAAAAACTTGAACCATTAATGTGTTATCCGTGAGGTTTGTTGTATATAAAGAATTCAATGTACATAGACTAATGGTTATCTCATTATTAATGACCAGTGTTTTCACTGTTAAGTTATCAAACGACTGAAGAAACCTATTGACTAATGACTGGATAAATCTACCGACTACAAACTGGCATGCAGTTGTTCAATGACCAATGCAGTTGTTCAATGAGTGATAATTTGAAAAGGTACTTCTGCTAAGGTCTGTTGTAAAAACATATTTGCCATATTAACAAATTTTGCTTGAAAAGAAGTTGCAGACAAGTGTTTGCTTTAAAACTTCAGTGGCAAAATTTTTGTAGCTCGATTTTTTGTACCTCAATAAGATACACCCCCCTCCTGGGGTACCGTAATACGGGACACCCCTAAATGTGCATTTACAGTAGAACTCTGGTTTGCATAGGCTCCAGTTGATAAAAAAATGGTCAACAGCAAAGAATTTTGATTACATTTACCTCGCTCAGTGAACAAAATTCAGTTAATGAAAAATTAATGCATCATTGGTCATCACAAAATTGTGCATAGAATGACATAAAATTGTGCACCAGGCCACATAGGATGAAAAGTAATTAACATAAATGATGATTTATTTCTGCAGAAATATGATGGTTGTCACTAAAAGTTTCCTTTTTGTTTCAGGTATGCTTTTATGATATTTTTTTGTTATAGTGAATTCACTTGACCCAATTAAAATGGTGCAAAATTACAAGTCCAGTCCTGTAAGCTTTCAGATACAGAAGAATTGCTATATGGCTGCTGATATGAAGCTTGCAGTGGACAAGGTCATTGTCAATGTTCTATGGCATGTCCATGGATATGGTAGTATGTTATTAATGTTATTAAGTAGTAGTATGGTAGTATCGTATATATTACTTCATTCTGGTTCAGGTTCTCCATTTCCACTCTGATATGTATTGTAACCTGTGGAAAATATATTGAGAATCATAATTATGAATTAGTAACATGAATTAACTTGACATTGTAACATTGAGAAATTAACATGAATTATTTCTCAATGTGATAGACCAATCAGTAAAAAAATATTCATTTCAAATTATTATTCACAATTTTTGTATTTCTAATATTTTAACAAACTATTTTCTGAGCAATTAGTTTCTTAAAGCAGTTGAACAAGGAATAAAAACTTTTTACAAAAAATTCAGATTATTTATTTTAAATGTTTATCATAGTACCTGCATACAGAACTTGCTGTTTGAGTTAAAATTGTTGAAGCTCATGCATTGGCATATTTCAGTGGAACCAGTGTTTTGGTTTGGGGTGGTAAGTTACTTTGGCTAAATTTCAGTAAAATCATAATTTGTGCATTAACTTATTGAGTTTATGCCTTTTATGGAAATACAATTGGAAATTTTCTTCTTAACGCAATATTGTTGTAGCTCCAAAGTAATAATATTTTATGGCACCCAAGGAACTTTATTTGTAGCCGGGAAAGTAGATAAACAAGGGCTATTCAGAAAGTAGGTAATGTTTTGTAATTAAACAATAACTAGGTACAGGAAAAAATATTTCATTTAACACATCTGAAAAAGTGAGTAAAATGGGTACTTTTCTACGTTGTCAACAAACTAAGTCCCTTATCGTAGCGGTGGACAAGCTTCAAAATTCCTTCGTCATAGAAATCCGTCTTAGCCACTCAGTGACGCATGCCAGGCGTTCGTCGTCGTCATCAAAACGATGTGTCGCTAGCCAGATCTTCATCTTTGGCAAGAAGTGAAAATCACTCCGTGCTAGGTCGGGACTGTAGGGTGGATGTTGGAAAATCTCTCATTGTCATAAAAATTTGTCTTTTTGTCATTGTCATAAAAATTGGTCAATGCCCGACCTCACACGGCCACTAAAACTGCAGAATTTCTCGACTCATTCAAATGGAAGATTTTCCCACAGCCATCCAACAGTCCCGACCTAGCACCGATTGATTTTCACTTGTTCCTGAAGATGAAGAACTGGCTAGCGACACAGCGTTTTGCTGATGACGACGAACGCGTGGCGTGCGTCACTGAGTGGCTAAGACGGATTTCTATGACAAAGGAATTTTGAAGCTTGTGCATCGCTACGATAAGTGTTTAACTTGTTTTGTGACCATGTAGCATAGTAGCATTTTAATCACTCTTTCAGATGTATATAATAAAATATTTTTCCTGTACCTAGTTTTTGTTTTCTTACAAAACGTTTCCTAGTTCTGAATAGCCTTTGTATTCCATTCCTGTAGGGATGAAGATCATTGTCATCTAGTTTATTTATCTAGATATTCAAAACCTATAAATAAATAGGATCAAGTGTTATTTGTAATTTGTATTGGCAGGCAGAATAAAAAACAAACTCAGTTAAACGAAGTTCAGGGTTGCATTAAAGATAAATTTGAAAATTTCTCCATTGAAAAATGGAAACCCAATAAACTCCATTGAATGCAAGTGAAAGGTATGCATGAGCAAATATGCAAACATTAATTCAATCAATCGATATTGTGAATGAAATTCGAAAGTATATCTGTTTTTAAAAGCTTATTACACGGTTCTAATAGCATCTATCCTAATATGCACTCTCAATTCAATTGCAGTCATCCATGCATTGAATGTCTATCTGTCGATTGACTTTATTGGCAAGAAATCTTCACTGAAAAACCACATGAACGAACAATTATTGGAATTTGAATCGTGCATGGAAACATAGGGAACAACATATCGTAGTGAATTATAACATTTAAATTTATTCAATAGATAAAATATTTAGATCTCATTGTAGGAGTACGATTATGAAAGCAATTTCTCATAATAATATCTCTCGTCATCCATTAAACATGAATGGCCATATCTTATTGCACCGATCCTTAAGATGGTTGTAGGACTTTTTTTTGTAATATTACAGGATTATTTGGACGGTCTGAGAGTGATATTTGCATGTACTGTATTTGTACATGCGAATATCACTGTAGATGCATTCGTATGGCAATATTCAAACTTATTCAAACTCGATGCATACACAATGTACTATGTGTAGTGTGTTGCATGAGTAGTTCGCGCGATATTATTTGTATTTTTTACTCAACTGTTCAGAACATGAAAAGTTTACAGGTTTCTAGCTGGCAGACGTTGGCAAGTTATATAGTTTCTCTGTTCATTGAGTTGAATTGAGTCACTTGAACTGAGGCCTCAACGTTAGCTGCTAATTTTACGAGGGTTGCATGTAGGCGTCTTCTCGCCTCGAGATTCTAGTCGCATCTTTGTGTGACTTACGCTCTTTAAGCGCGTTTATTTGAGCGGCCAGCCACTGTAGCTTTCGTACATGTTATTGAGCCTGCGACGCGTAGTACTGCAGTACATCAGCGTCTCGTGTTGCTGCAGTACATCTGCGTCGCGTGTTGCTGCAGTACATCCGCGTCCCGTGTTGCTGCAGTACATCCGCGTCTCGTGTTGCTGCAGTACATCTGCGTCCCGTGTTGCTGCAGTACATCTGCGTCCCGTGTTGCTGCAGTACATCCGCGTCCCGTGTTGCTGCAGTACATCCGCGTCGCGTCTATGTATCCGTATAGTTATGTGTAGCGTCTATGTATCCGTATAGTTATGTGTAGCGTGTGTGTTTTAGTTCAACTGTCATGTGATCCAAGCGGCCGCGCTCGCCGAATCTTAACGGATGTGGGCACGTGATGTCAGCTGTAAAGCATTAAATTTCATCTTGATCCATGTAGTAGAAACACCATAAAAAGCTAATGTAATTAATAAGATTTACTTTAAATATGAAATGTGTATCCTCATATGTAAAATAAAAAATGCCCAGTCATATTGAGCGTTCATAATCTTCCTGGCGTATAGATGAGTAGACCAAAGTGCCACTCAAGTTCTATTTGTTTAAAAGGTAAACAAAGAAATAACCAATTCTTCAAGTTGTTTTTTATTGTAATCATTCCTTAATTGAGTAAATTAAAGTGCTACAAGTAATGTTCTCACAATAAAGAATATATAGCCGTTAGTTCTTCACACTTTCTCAACGTAAGGACAAAACGAGTGTCACTGTTCCTTGTTGTGTGTTGCGTGCTGGTGCTCGATGATTATCTGTTAAAATAATTGTCATCTGTCGAAACTCGTCACAGCCATGCGGAAGCGTCTAAGTCGTACTGGTGGTAACGCTCTCATTAAACCTGGCGTGTTGTTTAAAGCTTGATGCGTAGTTAGTGATTACGAATCTCTTGGTCATTTTCCCCGTTGGTGCAACGAATTACATCTTTCACTCAAGTTTATCGTCCTCCGTGATAAGGACCAGGAGTGATTTGTGTCATGCCAACCAACTTCGCGTGTCTCCTTCACTTGTTGCTAGTCCGCGATCGCGCGCCTTACAACGAGGAGGTTCGGGCCGGCTCGTGTTGATGACACATTACGCTGCAAGTTACCGTCGGGGTTACATGGACCGTCTTATATTGGAATATGCGCTGCGTTTCACACGTCTCTACCGATGCGTAGATCGGTACAAATTTCTTACTAATATCTACTTGTCAATAACTCTCCTCCCTGTCAAATCAAATTGAAATGATACCTTCCCGGTCGAAGTTGCGTATGATTTTGAAGTCTAACTGACTAGAGACGCAGCATCTATCACAAGAGAGCGCAGTGGAAGAAGTTATGCGCGCCTCTCGAGGAAGATAAACATCGAACGATGTAACACTTGACTGTCATATCTGCGTTTGACTTTCACTTTTCCTCTCTAATATGTTAGGACAATTCTGATTGCTCAACGCATTAAGTTGTTTTTCCATCGACGGTTCTGATACCCACGTACTCTTCCTATAACATTTTAATGGTGGCTTTACTTAACTATAACTTTTTTATTTTACTTTTCCCCCTGTCTTCTCCATAACCGTTATTAAATGTTTTGTTTTATCCGTTCCTATAACTGTTAAGCGAAGGCTTTTATTAACTATAACTTATTTTTATTTTACTTCTCCTGTCTTCTCTATCACCATTATTAAATATTTTGTTTTATCCGTTAACCTATAAAATTACGGCGTCTTTGAAACGTGTTCGTTCCCGAGTATTGCATGTCACTCATTCAATTAGGAAGATTTTGCACTGAATAATATGAAATAACTTCCTTATTCAGTCTTTTATATATTGTGATATATAAAATATAATAACGCTATATAAACGCTTGCAATTGGTTCATTATGCTTTTATACTGGAGATTATGGCTCAAAGATTAGTTTCTCCATAAAAGTGTTAACAGTTTTCTAGGTATTTCATTGCATGCAGATATTGAAATGCATTTGACGTTATGGACAGAAGTTCAAAATAGTCCAACACTCAACGCAATGTTTATTGTTTTGTTCGCATCAATAATGCGAGTTTACTGATTATTTATTTTTCTCAATCAACTTGACGAGAAAAGAAAGATTTTATTCCAAGGGTGCCTCATATTTTCAACATAGGTATGAGCATTATTTAATTTTATTTTTGTATTCAATTTAATCAATACCTTGTGTTCATAATAGAAGTAATTGTACCAGAACTTGGAGCCATCGCCTGCTTTATGTTTAACTATAAGGTTGTTGATGTGCAGCAGTGAGGTTATTGACTTTGAGCGTCAGTTAGCAGGAAGTTTCGTGCAGCAATTGAATAGCGTGCGGCAGACGCAGTGCTGGCATATTATGCCTGTAGGAGATGCATCTTCTCTGCTGAGAGCCTCTGAAGATGGAGATGGAGCAGCGGCTGAGTCGGACCAGCGGCACACAAACGATGCCGGCACTCGCGACAAGATGACGGCCGGTAAGTTGGTTTCTAACGCTTCTAAACGCCAGTAAACGCTTGTATACCCTTGTAAATTCTTGTAAACGCTTGTGAACGCTATTAAACCCTTCTAAACGCTAGTAAACCCTTGTAATCTCTTGTAAATGACAACGATCATTAGAATGTTAATCACGGCGGGGGCGTACAATATTATGAATAACACTGCCCTTCTTAATGGAATGACAACGATCATTAGAATGTCAATCACGACGTTGTGTATGTGACAGGAACTTCTAATGGCACCGTTGGTCCACCAGACGTCGGCGCGACCTCTACGCTAACAAATGGCTTCTCTGTGGCGCCCTTGAATGGAGAGGCTGAGAGCGCTGGTCCAGGTAAGAGTTGCTTAATTTAATTAATAAATGCTAATCATATTCCCTAATTCTCTCATGCTCATCATCCCTAACAAAATTTAGATTCGCCCCAGCTTCTGATACTCCAAATCAGAAGCTGCCACGTCTGTAAATTTTCATTGGGGTAAGGCTGTTGCTGCATACCGTATATGATTTCTTCAACTTCTTGTTTGACTTTACTTCCTTATACGACTGTTGTGTATACAACTATTGCACTATTGATATGTTGCCTTTCCTCCATCTTTGCTTCTGTTGCATTATTCATTTCTCTTCATTTTGCCATGATTCCTCAGCCATCTCTATTAATGTGCAACTCTTCGTTCTCTGCCGTGATTTTCCAAGTTTCATGTGTTGCGTTCTTCCAGCTTCTATCATATACCGCACTTTTATCTTTCTTGTATTCCTTTCACCAGGCTTTAATCACCCGCTGCTTTCCTGCATGCTTCTCTCTCTGTTCTCTTCCTTACTCTTTCTTGCACTGCTCTCTTCCCTCTTTTCCGTCGTGCTGCTCTCCCTCTTTTCCGTCGTGCTGCTCTCCTCCCTCTTTTTCGTTGTGCTGCTCTCCTCCCTCTTTTCCGTCGTGCTGCTCTCCTCCCTCTTTTTCGTGCTGCTCTCCTCCCTCTTTTCCGTCGTGCTGCTCTCCTCCCTCTTTTTCGTGCTGCTCTCCTCCCTCTTTTTCGTCGTGCTGCTCTCCTCCCTCTTTTTCGTCGTGCTGCTCTCCTCCTTTTTCGTGCTGCTCTCCTCCCTCTTTTTCGTGCTGCTCTCCTCCCTCTTTTTCGTGCTGCTCTCCTCCCTCTTTTTCGTGCTGCTCTCCTCCAGCCTCCTCCTGCTGCAGGTGCTGCAGGAGCTACTGCAGCAGGAGGTCTCTTGGACTGCTCTACACCGCGTGAGTGAGCTTACTTTCATGAACGCCTCTCTGATATTTCGTCTCATCTCTTTTAACTCTTCTTTTAACTATGAAATATGTGTACTTTTTTGATAATTTTTATTTGTTTTAATGTTCTGTTCAGCGCTCGCAGTTTTGGCTTGCGTAACTTCCTCCAGCACGCAGCTTATCTTTCATGAACTCCTCTGATATTCCATCTCATCTCTTTTAACTATGAAATATGTGTGCTGTTTTATCATTTTCATTTATTTCAGTGTTCAGTTTTCGATTCTTTAGGCGATTTTGTGTGGGCTTTCTTTGCTATGATTTACTTGTATTATCATACTCTTTCTATGCATCTGAATTCACTAATAAGTTCGTTGTTTTACTTAATAATAAATTTCATGCAGAGTGTTCATGCGATGCGCTCGCCTAGAAACAGATTTGTAATATCATTTTTTAAATCGCTAACAATGAAATCGTCGATAAAAACCAGGAATGCTTCAAAATTTACATCCTTTGGACCTCCTGGTATGTCTTATTGTGTAGTGTCTACTCGCTCTAATCTCCCGCTTACTCCACTCACTTCTACTTGCACTCCAGTACAACAGATTGAACTAATAGTATTTCCTGTTTGCAGAAAATATTTGTATTATTATATTATTTGAAGTATTATTATATTTTGTGAACTAATAGTATTTCTTCTGACACGAATGAAGGACTATTGTAAAAAATTCTCGGTGTTATTCATTGTTGGGAAGAATTGTTTATTCGAGGACACCAAGGCTGTCGTTTGTGAATTGAAGACGACATTGATTGTTGGGAAGAATTGTTTATTCGAGGACACCAATTGAAGTCGACATTGTCCGAGCCTTGAACTGCCTTGTCATTACATTGAATTAGTGGCATTCTTGACATGACTTCCTGCGAGAACAGAATTTTATTGCGAGGCGGCGCTTTGAATAATGACCTTGCTGAACAGGGCCCTTATTCAAATATTTAGTCGCTGCTGCCTAAACTTTCTGCGTTGCATTGATGTTATCACTTGTTTAATAAGCAAGACTAGTATGTAATAACTTGAATGGAGAATTGTCTTCGGTTTCCTTGACCGTCAGTCACTAACTGACTAAATTGGTGGGCAGTAACGTTAGTAACTTGTGCTTGTGTGCAAATTGCATCAAGCTAAGCATGACGCACGATCTCAACGGGATGACAAGCTTTCAGGGTTGAGTCATTGTGAATAACAGCACGAAATTTATTGTACATCTTCATTTCTGGCAGATGCTTTGGTGATTATGTACACAACGTGTTGATATTATTTATATCAGTATTTGGCCGTCTTAGATCTAAGCACCTACTATTAATTGTAAATAATTGATATGCATGTACAGTACGGTATTAGTCAAGAGTATGCTTTGCGCTATGTTTTTACCGTTTCGCGTTTGTTTTATTTTGGTCACAAATGAGGTGTTGAAACAATGACGTGTTACCATTTGTTGATGCTTGGTATGATGAGCAGCGATGCCGTGGTTCGGCATGGACATCGGAGGTACGCTCACCAAGCTCGTGTATTTCGAGCCCACGGACGGCCAGAGCGCTGCAGAGGCAGACCAGGAGCAGGAGACGCTCACCAACATCAGGAAATATCTCAAGAGCAACTGTGCTTATGGCGACACCGGGCGCAGGGACGAGCATCTACAGGTGAAAGGACTTGTTTTTGGATCTTACGTGGACAAGGCACGAAAAGTATAAGAATCGGCGACAGGTCACTTCAGCGCCGACATCACTATGTTATGTTTTGTTAATGCCTTACGTAATAATTGACGTTACGAGTTGCTAGTCACAATATATTTAATATCGCTTTATAAATCTACGAGCAAATACATCGCCAATTGATGTGATTGCATTATTTGACCGAGAAACATGGGCCCATTGTTTTCAACTTTCGATCAATTATTTCGTTGGCTACCTAATGCTAGTCTAGTCTTCCCTGAAGTTTGTAATGCATAATCTCAACTCGTAGAATCCTATGCTATCTCTAGTAATCTGTCGAGCTCAGATACATGCATCTAAGAATATGATTTTTGCTACATTTCTTAAATTAGGCTGATAAGCAATCTGTAGAAATTCATATATCAAATACTTTTATCAAAGCTTTAATTTGACGCCCATTGATAAAAGTAATGTGTATTGCAAGATGGACAACGTGCGAATGGGCAAGCGGTCGGGGACTCTACACTTCATCAGGTTCCCCACATCAGAGATGCCCGCGTTCCTCGAGCTCGCCAAGAGCAAGGGCATGGCCACCCTCGCCTCGACCATCTGTGCTACGGGGGGCGGCGCGTACAAGTTCGAGCAAGACTTCCGCAGGGTCAGTGGTACATCCTCTAGTGCAGTGGTCCCATCAGATATACATCCTCTAGTGCAGTGGTCCCATCAGATATACATCCTCTAGTGCAGTGGTCCCATCAGATATACATCCTCTAGCAAATAAGTCTAGTGGAACAGCATATTAGGCTCGTGGTTAATTGTAACTCTTTATCTTGCTAAAAGTTGATTTAGCTCTTATTTAACGAATTTCTAGATCTTTAGCATCGTCAAAATTGTTATTTATTATTTCAGTCTACAGAAATAATTTTACTATACAAGTTTCTCATGCAAATTAATGTCTTTATTCATCATTATTGAAAGAAAATATTGTAAAAACACCATTACAATTGTATGATTTTTTAGGTGGTCAACCTTCAGCTGCATAAATTCGACGAACTTGACTGCATGATCCACGGCATCGAACACGTCGAGGATCAGAATCCTACAGAGTGCTACTACTTCGCCAACCCCGGCGACCAGAGCGACTACACCACGTGCCCTTACGACTTCTCTGATCCTTACCCCTTCCTGGTGCGTCCATGTCACTCGATATGCTACCCTTCGTATCTCTGCTACCCTTCGTATCTCTGCTACCCTTCGTATCTCTGCTACCTTTCGTATCTCTGCTACCCCATATCTCTGCTACTCTCCGTTGCATATCTCTGCTACTCTCCATAGCATGTCTCTGTTACTCTCCGTAGCATGTCTCTGCTACTCTCCGTAGCATGTCTCTGCTACTCTTCGTAGCATATCTCTGCTACTCTTCGTAGCATATCTCTGCTGCTCTTCGTAGCATATCTCTGCTGCTCTTTGTAGCATATCTCTGCTGCTCTTTGTAGCTTATCATCATTTACTATTGCTTTATCCACCGTTAATTTCAATTTTTTGACTGCTTGTAGTTCAATTTTATTTTTACGAACGTTCAATTATGGGCTCAGGTTTTGTTAGTGATTGCATCTTGTTAAATTTTATCTATATAATAACTATAATATAAATAAAACTCCGCTATAGGCTAAGATTATGTCACTAATGTGATTGCTTGCCGTCCGTCGATATGCACTTGAGTTTCTCAATAATAGATTTATAAGCAGATGCTGCTGCCAGCTGATGTACAATTAGAGGTTTTGATGAAATCAGATTATATCGTATTGCTTGGAGTATTGAGGAGCTCTCTAAATCACTTGTATAGTACTTGTATGTGGATTAATTGCAAATATTTTATTTTGATGGACTCTAGAGCTTATGTGTTTAATAATTAATTGACTTGATTATGTCTTTGAACTACCTAGTGAAAACCTGCCGTCCGTAAAACGTACGAGGTTATGCCAAATGCGGTGAATCATTTCGTAGTCACCTTTTGGCCAAAATAATTTCTTGTATGTTAGTTTGAAGAAGTTATTGCATATGTTCTCGGCGGCGAATCATTTCGTATTCACCTTTTGGTCAAAATAATTTCTTGTATGCTTGTTTAAATAATTTTATTGCATATGTTCTCGGCGGCGAATCTTTTCGTTTTTAATTTTTGGTCAAAGTCATTTTTTGTATGCTAGTTTAAAGAATTTATATCACAACTTCTGGACGCAGGTCGTGAATATCGGGTCAGGAGTGAGCATCCTTGCGGTGGAGGGCCCCGACAACTACCGCCGTGTGACCGGCACTTCCCTGGGGGGTGGAACCTTTTTAGGTGCGTCTTACATTGAACATTTGTGTTGAAGCTTCATCTATTATTAATATAAGGTGGTAATATCAATGGGAAGTTTTGCATAAATGCTCGTGGGAAATTGAATGTAAATAGCGACCGTGGACTGTCAGAGGGGCAAGTGTTTTTTACCACTTTAAAAATTCGATTTAGGATGACAGAATGCGGATGAAAAATCCTTTAAATTTGTATGCGTGATGGTTCCTCGGCTGCTGTTTGATGAGACGGCGCTCGCCTTACATAAAGAACGCAACTCGTTCTTACTCAGGTTTTAGGTGTAAGGTGTTGTGGTATTGTCGGCGGTCTTCAAAATCCGGGCATTTCGGTGCAAATTGGTGGTTGTTGTGGTTCACCGGTGTTTCCTACCTCAAAAATACCGCGATTCGCATGACGGAATCACTCTAGTTTGGGGAGAATTGAGTTCCTCGGTGAGATGTCACCCTGTCTGAGGGCTGCCAAGTCTGCTGAGGTCGGCAATATATTTATTAATTCCATTTTATGGATTTTTGTTTATGTTAGTTTTGAATGTCTTTTTCTTCGTCTCAGCTCTATGTTATTCAATCTAGGTTCTTAAATTTAGTTTAATTACAATGTAGGCAGGCAGTGTACTTCCGTGTTGCATCGTCAGCCATTAAAGATTTCGTCACACTTTTTCATACCTTCCTCTGAAATTTTTGATTGTTTTGTGAATTATTACGTGAGGAATAATTTTCTTTGACGTTATTTTGAGCAGGTCTGTGCTGCTTGCTGACGGGATGCGAGAGCTTCGAAGAGGCTATAGCCCTGGCTGCTCACGGCAACAGCCACAACGTGGACAAGCTCGTCAAGGACATCTACGGCGGCGACTACACGCGCTTCGGCCTAAGCGGTGACATCGTCGCCAGCAGGTCTGCTTCACTGCAGTGGTTATATTTTCAGGGGCCATACTTTCAAAACTCGCTAAGTGAACGTAAGGACTTACGGTCTATTTTCTTGTCTATGATTGGTGAATTTGGCTTAAAAGGCCGTCAATGATTGGCTGATAGACTTACGATCTCTTAACTTTTTTTGAAAGTATAGGCCCAGAAGAGGATGGTAATGTTCTCACTTTAGGTTTATTTCACTCTTTGTTATCGAGCTACATGAAAATTTAGTCCGGCGTTGCAATAGCAGCTCGCACAAGTCGAACTGCAGTGTGAGAAGGGGTTTTGAAATGTTGAACTACGCTCTCTACAAGCGTTCTTCAGAATATTTGCCGTCGCGAATCGCTTTACGTTTACAACCCCTGGCAAAAATTATGGAATCGCCGGCCTCGGAGGATGTTCATTCAGTTGTTTAACTTAGTAGAAAAAAGCAGATCACAGACATGAAACAAAACTAAAGTAATTTCAAATGGCAATTTTCTGGCTTTAAGAAACGCTATAAGAAATCAAGAAAAAAAATTGTGCAGTCAGTAACGGTTATTTTTTTTAGACCAAGCAGAGGGAAAAAATATGGAATCACTCAATTCTGAGGAAAAAATTATGGAATCATGAAAAACAAAAAAACGCTCCAACACATCACTAGTATTTTGTTGCACCACCTCAGGCTTTTATAACAGCTTGCAGCCTCTGAAGCATGGACTTAATGAGTGGCAAACAGTACTCTTCATCAATCTGCCTCCAACATTCTCTGATTGCTGTTGCCAGATCAGCTTTGCAGGTTGGAGCCTTGTCATGGACCATTTTCTTCAACTTCCACCAAAGATTTTCAATTGGATTAAGATCCGGACTATTTGCAGGCCATGACATTTACCTTTTGTGTCTTTTTTCAAGGAATGTTTTCACAGTTTTTGCTCTATGGCAAGATGCATTATCATCTTGAAAAATGATTTCATCATCCCCAAACATCTTTTCAATTGATGGGATAAGAAAAGTGTCCAAAATATCAACGTAAACTTGTGCATTTATTGAAGATGTAATGACAGCATCTCCTCAGTGCCTTTACCTGACATGCAGCCCCATATCATCAATGACTGTGGAAATTTGCATCTTCTCTTAAGGCAGTCATCTTTGTAAACCTAATTGGAACAGCACCAAACAAAATTTCCAGCATCATCACTTTGCCCAATGCAGATTCGAGATTCCTCACTGAATATGACTTTCATCCAGTCATCCACAGTCCACGATTGCTTTTCCTTGGCCCATTGTAACCTTGTTTTTTCTCTTTTGGTGTTAATGATGGCTTTCGTTTAGCTTTCTGTATGTAAATCCCATTTCCTTTAGGCGGTTTCTTACAGTTCGGTCACAGACGTTAACTCCAGTTTCCTCCCATTCGTTCCTCATTTGTTTTGTTGTGCATTTTCGGTTATTGAGACATATTGCTTTAAGTTTTCTGTCTTGACGCTCTGATGTCTTCCTTGGTTTACCAGTATGTTTGCCTTTAACAACCTTCCCATGTTGTTTGTATTTGGTCCAGATTTTAGACACAGCTGACTGTGAACAACCAACATCTTTTGCAACATTGCGTGATGATTTTCCCTCTTTTAAGAGTTTGATAATCCTCTGCTTTGTTTCAATTGACATCTCTCGTTTTGGAGCCGTGATTCATGTCAGTCCACTTGGTGCAGCAGCTCTCCAAGTTATGATCACTCCTTTGTAGATGCTGACTAACGAGCAGATCTAATTTGATGCAGGTGTTAGTTTTGGGGATGAAAATTTACAGGGTGATTCCATAATTTTTTCCTCAGAATTGAGTGATTCCATATTTTTTTCCCTCTGCTTGGTCTAAAAAAATATCCGTTACTGACTGCACAATTTTTTTTCTTGATTTCTTATAGTGTTTCTTAAAGCCAGAAAGTTGCCATTTGAAATTACTTTAGTTTTGTGGCATGTCTGTGATCTGCTTTTTTTCTACTAAGTTAAACAACTGAATGAAGATCCTCCGAGGCCGGCGATTCTATAATTTTTGCCAGGGGTTGTAGAAAACTTAAGCAATTTTATCTTTATATTATGATGATTGCCTGCTTGTTGTTCAATTTTATTTTTACGAATATATTTTATTATTCCGCCCATTTAAATTAGAAACAGAGACGATGATGTTAACTATTGACCGTATAGTCTAAACTGTTGACCACTGACAATGGGCTCTAGGAATATTAGCAGGATAAAGGAATGCTATGTCAAATCTTGCCATATTTTGATCTGCATGTAGGATGAACTTTTAATAAGGCTAGGTCTACTTTAGTGTGGAAACATGTTAAGGAATGTACATTTTGCATGCATCGTAACGGCCATCATTTCAGTTTCGGCCACATGAACGTGAGTGAGAAGCGAGGAAAGGTGTCGAGGTCAGATTTAGCGCACGCCACGCTCGTCACCATCACGAACAACATTGGCTCCATTGCCATGATGGTCGCCAATAGCCACAATATCGGCAAAGTGAGTCTTAAATCATTATTTATTTCGTTTGCATTTCGAGTCGTAAACATGTTATAGTTATATGATGTAATCATTATTTCGTTTGCATTTCGAGTCGTAAACATGTTATATGATGTGTTGTACAATTTTTAAAGCCTCGCGTTCCTTGCACTGAGTGTAATATTTGATTTCAAAGAAGCATCAATCACATGAAAATGAGTAAATTAGGTTGAAAGGTTATTAGTTTTTCTCATCATGGTATTACCATCAGTGTAGTAATAGAGATGAAACAAGATTAATATTGTTCCAGGTATTATTTGTGGGCAACTTCCTGCGTGTCAATCAGATCTCAATGCAACTACTTGCGTACGCCATGAACTTCTGGTCCGATGGGAAACTGAAAGCAATCTTCCTGCAACACGAGGTGTGTTGCTCAGTGCTGCAGCAAGATATTCCTTCTTTTTACGACACAAATCGATACGTTCTAAACTAGTTTAAGCCGAATTATTGTTGGACAGTGTTGTCTATATTGGCAATCCTCTTCATGCTACGGTAATTTGTTCTTAGATTACTGAAAGAATGTTTCAAAATTGTTGTGTTTTTCAATATTGATGATTTTCGTTATTGTGTTCTCATCTCCCTGCGTTCTCAGGGCTATTTTGGTGCCGTTGGCTGTCTGCTTGAGCTGCTGAGGTCAGGTGACGGAGCTGAAGACAAGAAGTCCACCGAGAGTAAGAAATCAAGCGAGGAAAAGACAGATGCGGAAAGATGTCCGCCCGCTCCAGATGCCAAGAGCAAACCTGTCATCGACCGCGGCAGCTCAGCGTCTTCCGAGTGCTCTTCGTGCGGTAGAAGCACGGAGCGTTAAGCAGGGAGTCTATACAAATGTATTATACTTTGGTGATAAGGAACGACAACATCATACATTGTTCGGTGGTAAGAAACGACAACCTCATACATTGTTCGGTGGTAAGAAACGACAACCTCATACATTGTTCACTGCTGTATGCATCACTGTATTGTCATTCAATGGGGAATATTTTGGAATCATTTTTTTTTTACTTTTCGGGTTTTATTTTATGCCACGTAGCCGTGACTTCAACAATGAACAGCTCCGAATTTTCCTTCAGTAGTATTCTAAGATCTAAATACAGGTCTAATATTTTTCTACCAGTTATGGCATCAGCCAAACTATGTATACAGAAGTGTTACCAATATTCTTCGGATGCCAATATACTTGTACTTAAATTTGGGCTGTTAATTTTTGACTCGTTACTTCAAGAAGTGCACTTTTGCCATCATGAATCAGTTAAAAAATCTAAGGAGCATTTGTGTGAAGCATGAGAACTATTTGAAGAATCTTTGTGAAATTATAATACGTGAACCAATATTAGTGAGATTCAATTATGTGAAAACATTTTTGTAAAATTCGACTATGTGAACCAATTTTTTGTAGGATTTAACTGTGTGAACCCATGTTTGCGAAATTCGGCTATGGGAATCAATATTTCGAATGGCGTTTCCTCGCCATTTTTCCGTTGTTATTCAGCGTTACGTTATGATGGCGATAGATATTGCTCTTGTTGTGGATTTGACATTGCTTTTTAGCATCTGTGCACATATTTATTAGAACCTTGAGAAGGTATTATTGGCGTTATGTTTAATCCTGAATTATAAGGTTGCTGTGATGCCAGAAAAAGATGAATCGATCACCACATATATCTTCTGAGTACATTTCTTCTATGTTGCTGAAAAACATTTATCAACATTCGTTTATAAATGAATTTATAAACTTCCGAGTTTATAAAATGAATTTATAAACTAAAGGCTTGATCCATGCCTTGAGCGTGGGTGCAACCTGAAAAATGTATCGTCGATAAAAAAACTTTTTTCTAATGTAGAAAAATCTTACTCAGCGGTTGAACAACACGTTTACGCTTTTCTTTTGAGTTATGTTGAATGTCTCAATAAGATTGCAGGTTGTCTGACATAAATTCTTGTAGAATTTTGGATGAACTGAGGGCTTCTTGCACCAAAAATAGTATTAAGAATACAGTGTGTGTCTGGGCACTGGAAGAGGGTTCATATAGATGCATTTATAACCTTAAATAGATATTTAGTCGTTTATGACGTCTTGAATGCTTTATTTTACTACTGCCGTTTGATCAGTTATTTTTTACAGTTTGTGCGATCATCCTTTTTTCTCCACTTCACCCTAATTCAAATTTATAAGCTCAGCTTTCAACAGAGAGCTTATTTTCATCGTGATGGTATATAGGAAAATTGTATTGTAAATTAATGTTGCTAAAAAATTTGTGGCCCAATTATAAACTGAATTAAAAATATTTAAAGCGAAATCTTTAATTAGGACGAAAATTAGTTGCTAATTGAAATTTCACTTTTATACCATCGTCGTCCTGTGTAGTGTCATAAGTGTTCGTATGAAATCCGCACTTGTTTTATTTAAGGGATATACACATTTACGTTGACGATAATCAGTAGCTAGTTGTTGATTTATGGTATTCTTAGGCGTTGATTAGTGTTACTATTGGATTATCTTATAAAGAGTAAACGAGAGTGTGGGATGCATGGTTGTGTTAAGAGGCTTGTGTCATGGCGTCACTCAGCTTGGACATGAATGGGTTGGTCTTGCAATAGAGGGAACTACTGAAGCCAGACTACAGCGGATTCACTTCACTAAGTGAATTTGATTTAGTGCCACCAAGGTGTTGATGATAAAATTGTTAAAATTACATGAATACTCTGCAGCAAAATATATATAGTTTAAAATTGTTTGTAATGAACTGATTTCGCTGCATGATTTCAAGTAAGTTGTGAAGTGAAACTTCTGCAACAAAACCGTTAGGTGTATGGGACAAGTTGTAAAATTATGAAAACAATGCGGAACTGCATGCATGATTGACACAGTCCCGGCGAACTCTTGAACAAGGTATTAGATTTTAGTCTGCTATGATTAAAAATAATGTATAATAGGCGACATGTTGAACAGTCTTCGCTTTCATTACAGCAGTGATGTGTTGTCATGTGGTTAAGTATATATGAGGCTCTCTTAGTTACACATCATTTGACGATTCACGTTGAGTGTTAAATGTAGGCTTTAGCCGTACAACACAGTTGGAATCGTAAAGTATTTTTTTTTGTGAAGCCAATCGTTATAGTTCTTGAAATTATCTACAGTGAATTGCTTCCACGACTGACTGGCAGAGGTTCCATTGACACTAAAGTTTATATTTTATTAAAGTAAAACTGAACACGATGTTGGAATTTTATTGAATCCTTGTGGTAAGCTATATTAATAATGAAATTCTAATGCATTAGAATTTTCCCGTAAGCGCTCGTTCCATGAGCTCGTGAGGGGACCTTTGAGAGAACACGTCCAGGGCGAGGGTGTCTGAGAAGTCGATCTCGACGTCGCGTGCTGTGAGAGCGTCGTGCATGGCGTTCGAGCGCGGCAGCACGCCGTTCAAGTGACCAATGCCCGCGAAGCCGGCCTGTGCAGTTCAAATTTTGAAACTTTCGAATACATAAAAGATCATAGTAGTACCAAATCTTCACATTGGGTCAAATGCAATGAAGCTGATACAAGTACATTTTCACATATTCTAACCAAACAAATTGATGGATATTTGCACAAAAAAAACAGATGTTTGAACAAAAATAACTTGGTATCATACATGGCAATTATTATGCACTATAGGGGTAAACTACATTAGGATTTATCCAATTAAAAAAAACTTGTATAAAATAACTTACTGCAGCTCTCTCATGTCGTCGATGCATTGCAAATCCAAGACCAAAAGTACGAGTTGCCATTTGGAGCTCGAGTTTTTCTTGTCTCTCCTGATAAGTGCGTTCAGAAGATTCAACAGGATGCATTTTTCTAGTTGTCATAGGAGCTCTCAGCATCAAACTGTCAGCCCCTACGCTCGGACCATTGGTTGAGCCATAGTCAAACTCTTGGCTAGAAACAGCCAGGGCAGAATTTTGGGAGCAGAGTGCCTGTACAGAACACTCACATTTAGTAATTCAATAGTGCAAACTTCTTTGCTGAAATGAAATACTGGCAAAAATAATTAGGAAATAAACTATCATAAATTTAATCGTAAAATTAAAAAAAATACTCTTAAGAAAGTTCAGCATTAGTATTTTACTAAAAACATCCACTTTCATTTCTGCGATATGAGGCTATTCTGAATTTCTTAGTCACATTAAATAGATATGGGATCTAAATAAGAAGTTGTGCACCAGTAAAAATGTGGCTGAGAGTTTTTACTACAAATAAGAAAAAATATTGTACAAATGCACATGGCCATACAAAAAGCAAGTCTTTCTTCTTCTTTTAGTAGGTATCAATCAATGGTGTTGGTACTGTAATTTAGAGAGGAAAATAACTGCTAGATTCATAAATTATAAAAGTTTGGGTCAATGAAAATGCCTACAAGTTAACTAGGAATTTAAAAGCAAAGAAAATACCACAAAAATTCACCATATCTTTATAAGAGAAAACATTTTGGAGTCCAGCTCCATCGTCAGTTCATAACACAAAATTCTGTTCAGAAAAAATTCAGTCCGAGAAACACAAATAAATCAATTAGTAAAGTAAAATGCACTGTCGGGTTTCTAAATGGAAAATAAATAAATAAGACATGAAAATAATGCTAGTAAATAGCCTATCTATTTACTATTTCAAGAGGAAAGGAGCTAAAAGCAGCATTCAGACTAGGCTTCTGTTTGAATATATACAGGGATTCCAAAATTCGTCGATCACTAACACCAGATGCAGAAGCTAGAATTTTGAAATCACTATCAGTGTTGCACTGCTTGGCATGAACACATATAGCAGAATAAGGTGGATGTGAAAGTAGGTTCCCCGTTCTATAACTCCTGCCCTTATGCTCAGCCAGCCTAGTATAGAAATTACATGCCATCATACCAACGTTTGCCTATGCGCACTGCACACAACTATATCTGTAAATTAGTGATGATCGCATAAGAACAGGTAGGGTATCCTTATACCTGAAAAACGAGCTGATTCTAAAATTGTTAACCAGCAACACATGAAGATGAAGATTTACATCCGGAAGATATTTAGCAAATAAAACTTTTAATTCCTTTGACATAGTCTCAGATGTGGGTCCAAAGTAGGGAAAAGAACAGTAAACAACTTTGCTATTGTCACACTTGGGAACGACTGCAGTATATTGCTTGGACATAAACTTTTTAGTTTGGGTGAACACCAGGTGTGATGGAAAGCCATTTTGTGAAAAGATATTGCGCAACAATTCAAATTCCAAGTGCATGGCTAGGAAAGTAGAACAAATGCAAAAGCCGTGGTTTATCAATGTTTGGACCCCATTTAACTTCAAACGAAAGGAGCAAAAGCTAAAAATGCTGGTGCTTAAGCCGGTAAATGTTGATTTTCTAAAAACAGAAGTTTGGAAACGGCCATTAGATTTGGTAATTTTGCAATCAAGGAAAGACAAGCTATTGTCTGATTCCAGCTACATGGTGAATTTGATAGAGTTATGTTGGAGATTAAGATAGTCAAAGAAAAGGCCCACATGAGAGGGGTGCTTAAAAATCAAAAAAGTTGTAGTAAAGTTGTGTTTTACTTTGTAAAAAGTGAAAATCATCAACATATCAGTTATAAAAAATTGGCTTAAAATCAAGAGGGCAATTGGCCAACCATGTAGCCTCATGAAAACACATGAATATATTGGCAAAGGTAGGGCCAAGTGGAAGTCCTATGCCCAAACTGTCGATTTGTCTGGAAAACTTGCCAGCAAATACAAAAATTGAGCTTAGCACAGATAATTCAAGGAGAGATTTGAAAAAATTGTGTTTAAAACCCATGACAAGGTCATTGACATCTTTAAACAATGAATTGAGACAAATATCAATGGTTTCAGAAAGAGGTATATTAGTAAATATAAATAGATAAAGATATATTAAATTAAATTTAATATATTATATATTAAAGTATATTAGTAAATAGTTCTTCATGTTCTGCATTTAATGTTGCCAAAGATTTTTGAATAAATTGAACATCAAAAATGCAATAATTTCAAACCAAATGTTTCAGCAAGATCTTCTGAAGGCATAACTTTTGCCACTGAGCACTGAGGCATCACCAGACACCAATGATCTTCAGACATTCAGTAACTTTCTGCACCCTGGCAAGTTAATTTGAAATAGGTATTGGGCAAAGTTTCCCAACATTGCAGATGAAATGGGATATTTTTTTGTATTTTGTAATGAAAATAATGGAGATAGGCCATAGATGATAGAAATGTATAAAATTACCCAGATTCATGGGCATTTTGTCTAATTCATGGGTGGATTCTTCCTAACATCCCACTTTGGGTAGCTTTGGTCAAATAGGCCCACTTAGTTTTAGGCTTTTGTTGAAGCAGAATAGAATTCTAAAATTTACAGTTCATATATTATTCTCGATACACCTAGACCAGTTTTTCGATACAACATAATTTGAGTCAAAAAATAAACTTCTTATAGGCTTAAACACGTATAGGTAAAGGTATGCAAAGTTTCTATAAAGTAATCACTTGAAAATGTTGCATGTCTGCAGCTTTCACTCAACAATTAAAATTATAAAAAGTACTAGTTTGTTAAAGATTTGTCTCTTAATATGACAGCAAAGAACTAAACTTCATAACGTAATTAGCTACATGATGCACACACTAAACATGCAATTCATGGGAGCGAGACAACATAGAACAACGAAGGCAGGCCCCCGGCATGCAAATGACAGAAACGAATGACGATCGTGGCAGCGGCAGCACGATGCATAACGTTCATATGCTCAATGCAAGAGAATGATTGATTATGATATTTCTGATAGAGGTTTGAAATATTTTTGGAAGCCTAAAACGTGAACAAATTATTTCATTACTCTGACATGGTTGATTTCAAAATAAATATTTTAATGCAAATTCATGAAAAGCATTTAAAATATATTGAATGAGGTTCATTTATATCTATAGGTGGGAGTAAACAATTACGAATTGATTTATTATCCTTTAAATAAGAATCTTTGCATTGAAACATCTATATGATGTGTCTACCACAATATTTGTACAGTGGTATCAAGAGTCATAGCCGTCAACCGATCATTGGATGGCCTCAAATATGTAGCATCGTTCTACCTATTAGGCTATTATGGTCAGTAGAGCCTAAATAAACTCCATTTATCGAATGGACATAAAGCTTATATCAAGCTTTCCTGGTAGTAGTAATGGAGTCCAATTAATCATTCGTATACTCAGTGCAAGAGAATGAATAATTATGTTGTTTCTGATCAAACGAACGAAAACTTTTTCTGTTTCTGATCAAACGGACAAAAATTTCTGATCAAACAAACAAAACCTTTTGATCAAACGAACGAAAACTTCTGATCAAACGAACGAAAACTTCTGATCTAACGAACAAAAACTTCTGATCAAATGAACGAAAACAAACTTTTTGAAGATAATTCTGAAATCGTAACGTCTATTGAATTCTAATACCGATCGTTAATTTTAGCATCGTATTTCCAAAAATCAAGTATTGCATTTCTTTTAATTGAAAAACATTTTTTTACATCAAAAACAGTGCTTTTTTTTCTTGCAGCTCCTCACGAATGACAAATGACGATCTCACGTGTATTCAAGAAAAGTTTCTGAAATAGTAGGAACATTTTCATTATCATTCTGAAATAGAAGCATCATTTCTGTTCTTATACCTATACAAACAGGATCAATAAAATACCTATCAAATCCATCCAATGTCATTCAATTTGTGATTTATGAATGACAGTTTTACTTTCATTCCTATGATGCTCATTTTTACCAGTTGAAGCTGTAGAATTAAATTTAAAAATTAATTAAAATTAAATTTTACTAAATCAAATTTTATTATTTAATACACTAGATGGTGCATGCTGTAGAATTAAAT
The DNA here is from genome assembly GCF_000764305.2 of Hyalella azteca. Lineage (NCBI taxonomy): Eukaryota > Metazoa > Arthropoda > Malacostraca > Amphipoda > Hyalellidae > Hyalella > Hyalella azteca. The sequence continues at coordinate 225,318 of NW_025944682.1, read as the reverse complement.
TCTATTAGAAAAATGTTGAATTAAAAATCTGATTATATTTTTTAAATTAAAAATTAATTTTTATTGAATTAAATTGTATTATTAATGCACTATGGTACATGCTCTATGTTTTATATAATGAAATAGTTTCCCATTTTAAATAACGTACAATTTCTAAAAGACACAAAACGTTCGAAAACTCGGGATGGCAGACAAAATCATTCGGAATTAAAAGTGAATTTAATAAGATAAATTCAACATAATAGGGCAAAAAATTAAAAAAATTCAAATCTGGAACGCATAAATGGGTTTTTATAATTTAAAAAAGTTTCAATCATTTAAATCTCAGAATGGAATGTGAATCAAATCTATTTATTGTGAAATCATACTAGACGCAACCAAAACAAAAGCACGTGTGACACCATCTTCTCATACGTAAACATAGAATGCTCGATGTGAATGTATGCAGTGAAAAAACGGCAGTTTATCTCATAATTTTGTGTGATATCAAATACTTTTTTGGTATTGTCCAATCATGAGAATTTTTTGCAAGTGTGGATGTGTTTTTTAACACGTTTTTCTTAGCTTAGCTTCACGTTTGTTTGTTTGTTGTTAACATTGACAACAAAAGTTAGCCCACTTCTGATTGCTTTAGAGATCTGAAATTCAGCATGCAGGCTATTTTCACCTAACAATTTCAGATACAATCATAAAAACTAGCAATTAGAGACCTAAATTAGCTTAATTGAGTAAAGTATATATAAATATTATATATATAGTGTGACGTGCGGGCGCTGACGTTATAGACCAGCAGGCGCTTATGCTGCGTATCATCGATACATACGTCAGGGCAAGTAAATTGGCTCGCAACAACGTTTTTCATGTGTGGCAACGGACTAAAAAGGAGAAAATAAAATACTTAAAAAAACTTTTTTAAAAAACACGTTTTTCTTGTGGACTAAAAAGTAGAAAATAAATTGTGGCTCGCCCCAAAAAACGTGGGTCGGGCACCATCAAATTTCCAAAATTCGTGTGTTGTGTGCTTTTTGCTTTAATCATAAATCTGCCCGACACACGTTTTTTGGAGCGAGCCACAATTTTTTTTTCTACTTTTTAGTCCACAAGAAAAACGTGGTTTTTTAAAAAGTTTTTTTAAGTATTTTATTTTTATTTTAGAACGTATTCATTGCAAAAACTTGTCCGCTAGCCTACAGATAAATGACTAGTTAAGTTGTTGAGGCGTTGCCAACACGGGATTGGATGTCAAACCACGCGCGATTTCAGAAGTGTAGCAGTTTCTAATGCAATCAGTTTATCAATTTTCACTGCAGTGGAAGGTGGTGTAACATGGTATGGTAGGTATGTGCACAAAAAATTTTTTCCTTTGATCGTAATGAAAATTACACCACTGAAAAGAGAAAAAAATTTAGAAAAATATCATATAAGTATGAGTGAAGTAGGTCAAAAAATGAAAAAGATATGAATTTTTCCTTTTTTCAATTTCACCCCAAAAATGGACCAACTTCTGTCACTTTTTTTTGGAAAAACTATCATTTGTAGGTTTCCTATGAGCCAGTTTCAAAGTTTTTAGTACCATTGGAAAGCTCATGTTGTAGGCTATCTATTCTAACTAGAATAAAACATTTTGGTTGAGACTTTGACTGCAGGTGGCCAGGTGGGTGGGGGAAATGGGTGCAACTGCTAGATATGAATGCTATAACTTTACTTAAAGGCAGAATTGGAAGGAATAAATTTCAGTTTCATGGTCTTGGCACCATAATTGAGCTTAAAAATATGAAATTAAATAGAATACACAAATAAAATTTACTAGTAATAATAATAAGTTTTATTAATATTAAATTTAATTCTTAACTAATTATAATAAATATTAGTGAATATTGATATTAATAATAATATTAACTACTGATCATCATCATGTCACATCTCATCTTGTGCCTTGTCTCATCTTGTCTCATGCCTCGTCACATCTCGTCTTGTGCCTTGTCTCATCTCGTCTCGTGCCTCATCTCATCTCGTCTTGTGCCTCATCTCATCTCGTCTTGTGCCTCGTCTCATCTTGTCTCATGCCTCATCTCATCTCATCTCGTGCCTTGTCTCATCTTGTCTCATGCCTCATCTCGTCTCGTGCGAGTCGTGCCTTGTCTCATCTCGTCTCATGCCTTATCTCATCTCGTCTCGTGCCTCATCTCATCTTGTCTCATGCCTCATCTCATCTCGTCTCGTGCCTTGTCTCATCTTGTCTCGTCTCATCTCGTGCCTCATCTCATCTCGTCTCATCTCATCTCGTCTCATGCCTCGTCTCATCTCATCTCATGCCTCGTCTCATCTCATCTCGTGCCTTGTCTCATCTCGTCTCGTGCCTTGTCTCATCTCGTCTTGTGTCTCATTTCGTGCCTCGTCTCATCTTGTCTCGTGCCTCGTCACATCTCGTCTCGTGTCTCGTCTCATCTCGTCTTGTGCATTGTCTCATCTCATCTCGTCTTGTGCCTCATCTCATGCCTTGTCTTGTGTCTCATTTCCTCATCTCATGTCCAATCTCACGTCTCGTCTCATGCTTGTCTCCTCATCTCATGCCTTGTCTCATGTCTTGTCTCACGTCTCATCTCACATCTCGTATCATGTCCAATCTCATATGTCTTGGCTCGTGTCTCATCTCCTCGTCTCATGTCTTGTCTCGCGTCTCATCTCACATCTCGTCTCATATCTTGTCTCATGTACTCTCTCATGTCTTGTCTCATGTCTCATCTCATAGAATAGAATAGAAGTGTCGGCGTTGAAGACATAGGCCCATGGCCTGTTGCCAATTCTTGAACTTTTCGTGACTTGATTCACAAGGGATCCGGCCTTTGGAACCCGATCTTTCCATAACTGACGATTGATTGAGATCATAGTGACAAAGCAGAGAGTTTTTTAGACTCTCCCTCAAGTTCATTTTTGAGTCCTATAAGTAGACCAGTAAAGTATCATGGATACCAGCATTATCATACTTAAGAAGGAATTTAAAAGCAAAGAAAACGCCAAGAAAATTCACCATATCGATATTGAAAACGTTTCGGAGTCCAGCTCCATCATCAGTTCGACTAAACTATGTTGTTCATAACTAGTCCTGTTTATTTCGATATAATGTTAGGTCTTGTTTAGGTTTTATGTCTGTCTTTGGATTTTGACTTTTAAAGAGATTTTATTCATTTGTAGTTTAGTCGAACTGATGATGGAGCTGGACTTTGAAACGTTTTCAATATCGATATGGTGAATTTTCTTGGCGTTTTCTTTGCTTTTAAATTCCTTGTGAACTTGCGATATAAGCAGACTAATGATATAAGTACTTACATACTTAAGAAATTGGTTTAAATCTTGAGTTTAGGGAAAATTAAAAATGAACTGATTCCAAAAAAAGCTCTGGTTTGCCACTTTGATTGAGATAGCTGCTGGACTTATTGCCTGCTCCGTAATTTGCTAGGTATTTTAAGACTGAACATATACTCCTGCATAGCTTCGTCTAGTCTGTTTTTGAAGATATTCATACTCGAGCTCATGTCTCAGTCTCGGCAGTACTTCAGGACCAGCATACCTCACTGACTCACGACTGAACTGAACGTAAACAGCCCGACAGGACATGGTAGAAAAACTGTCCGAATGGCTGCAAAGCTCTGAAATTTTGAGAGCATGCTCTAAAAACTATCATCTTGATTTCAAATTATCTTTCATTAATTTCAAAATACGATATCCATGTTTACTTCTCGCCCAAATGTTACCTCTTGCACATCCCAGCTAAGCAGGTACTTGATAGACATTTCTTGAAAAAAAATGATGTCATAGTTCAAGTTTTTTTAGTTCGTTTCCAAACAAAAGTCAATCAGATTAAGCTAACATTTTGGCCGGACTTTCAAAATAAAATACCTTACATGCGCCAATGCGGAAAGTGACTGTCCGCCATTTTGCCAGCATTGTTTACGTTCGAGCGTACTTTGTGCACATACCTAGGTAGGGTAGGTTTTTCAATACAGTTTCTCATGTTAACATGAGAATATAAGTTGAAGATTTTAAAAAGTCACCTGTAAATTAGGTTTTTACTTTCTATTTTGGAAAAATTATGCCAATATTCTGGATAAGGAAAGTTCTAGTCATAGCCTATATCAGGAAGTTCAAAGTGGATATTTTTTAGGCCAACTTAGTCACCCACATTACGCATACACAATGCTGAATCAGTGAATGCACACCCATTTTCAGCAAAGTGAAATTACTAAACTATAACATATATTAATTTAGTTGCTAGTCTCTCAGGTACTGAGGTACATGGCAGTCATTGAAAAAAATGAAGTAATACTTACCATAGTAGCAGTTGGACCTACACTGATTTCCACAGGCCACAGCAGAAGAGCACGGTTGGGTATTATTTATCTTTCAGGTAACAGTTCACCAGTGACTGTCTTCTTCTTCTTGTTTGATGATTACTGGAGCTTTGGAGACCACCAGTGACTGGCAACAAAACACTCTGATTAAAGTCGGAGAAACTTTATCTCCTGACTTGCGGATTTCGGATTCTCATAATCTCGAACTTTGATTTCACTTGCAAATAAGTATATCTCAATTGTGATATTTGAAAAATTATATGAATGCTTATATATTTAACTTTTTTGCTTATAAATATGGGATCGGCGATAAAATTAAGAACTTATAACACGATATAAAAAACAAAAATTGCACATATTGATATAAAACAGTCACATGCAAAAAGTAGTCTGAACACGAAGGCACAGAGCGTTCAATTGTGGCTTTGCTAATTTCGATACCGAATGTCACAAAGTAACTGAATGCAAATAAAGTCACTAGCCTATCTATCAATTTTTTTCATTTGCTCTCTACATTTCTTCAGCACTCCAGATATAATCAACATTAAACCTCATTTTCTTCCCATTCTTCAGTAAATTTCAGAAAATACATAAAATAGTGTCAAGAAATTAGCTCGGGTAAATGTCGATTCGGTGACACTCTAAAAGTAACACACATGGCTTCAATTATTTTGATTGGACCGGAAGATTGGAAACCCTGTGAGGCTGTGAAGCCACAATAATCAAAGCAAATGAAGTGGCTCCCAACTGATAATGCAACTACAAGCCTGAAATAAATTGTCATGTCCAGGTCTGAAAACCGACCTGTGTGAGGTCATTTACTACACCTCAAAGAAGATATCATCAACAATTATTCAGTATGCTCAGATTTCCCATATATTTAATTATTTACGGATCATATATTTACAGATTTATATCAATAGTTTATATAATATAGTTTTAAGATATTATATATCTCAAGATATTAAATATATGAAATTATATATTTATACTTTTCATTGCCCATTTCTACCGGAAAATGCGCATGCGTTGAGTTCCCGTCGTCTAGCCAATGAAATGAATTTCTCTCAGCGCATGCGCTGCCCAATTGACCAATCACCAGAATGTATCTCGCTGAGAGATTGTTGATGCCTGATGGTGTGTTAAATGAACTAAAATACAGTGCCGACTGCCGACGCATCACGCATGAAGCTTTGCCATGTTGGGTATGATTCATTATAGTTTTGCTATCGCTAAAGATGTATTTTATTGTGCAGAATTAGTAGCATATGATAGAAGCCAAAATATTGCCTGTTGGACGTGGCATTAGTATAAGTATGTATGTTCATATTTCCTTGATTATGACTGGATTCTGTTATGTTATTGGGATAAAGTGATATGTCTAGGTAGCCATTAAAGTTATCTGATTTTCAGCTCCAACTCCAAGCTTGTTTTATACAAATTTTCATGATCAAGTAACAGTAAGGGTGTCATTACTTCTTACATAGACTTTAGTTTAGAGGCCATTACTATGAAACTAATGAAAGATGATATATATTATATGGTTCATATTGGCATTAGAAATACCAGAAAAGTGAGTTGATGTTGCAATAACATTGAAATGAAAATGATGCAATGACCATTGATCATTTGCATTAATCATGCGACATGCAATGACCAGTTACCAGTACCACCAGCCCCAGGCGGTGTGCAGAGCTTGGACATTGTGTTGTTCAGATTGGAATTAAGCCCTAATGATTGCCAGTGATAATGTGAATTCATCACTATTTTTAAAGCAACCTTTGCCTTTGAGTTTGAAATTAGAGGTTAAGGTATTTGAGATTAGGTTTAACTTCCTGATCTAGTAAAACATTTTGTACAATATTATAATATACGTATTTATGATAATGCTATACCTATATATTAATAATAATGCTAGTATGTGACCATGAAAGATGAAACTTCACTGAAAGGACCCTTGTTAATTTAAATCACATTTCGGACATTCTAAAGTGATTAAATTTCTACACAGAGTAAATTTTAAGATGAATTTCCAAAATTTTCACCATTACTTCTATTTTTAGTAGTAAAGAATAAGCTAGAATATACTTATGCAATTCAAACTTTACTGGCCTACTCACAGCCTCACAGGAGTGACAAGACGTGAAAAGGAAGAGTCTATAAAAGTCTGATTAGCCACTATGGACAGGAACCACCCATGAATAAGAATAATGCCCATGTTTTCTAATTAGGCTATGTTGCCTATCCATATACAACTTGCCTAATTTCCTCAGTAAAAATTAATAAAATACCATACTTTCTCCCAGAATTTTCATAAATCACCTATAAAATAATTTTTCTTATATGCAATTTTTGCAAATTTCTGTCCAATATTCCAGATTGTTTGCCAAACGTATATAAATATTGTATTGCTCTCAAGTTTCTGCATAGTGCTATGATATTAAAAAGCATTTGGATGAATTTGAGTAGGTATCAGAAGAATATCTCAAATTTTTAATCTCTCTGGAATTTATTCATTTCAATTCATATCAATAGATTTTCTTATCAACATGCAGCTGGGGATAAAAAGGATAATCTATATCCATGTTGCAAAGAATCCATGTTGCATATGGCATGGACAGTTGTAAATTAATCCTAAAAGAAAATTGAAGCCAATAATATCTTACTTAACCTAAAGTAAAAGAGACTGATGTAGCTTGGAAAAATTTCTGGCTAACTGGCTTAGGAAGTGCCCATTTGTTCTATGTTCCACTTGACTATGTTTTGTGAATTGGGGTAATATCTGAAATGGGTTTTACTCCCTATAAATAAATGCATTTTGATGTTTACCATCAACCGGGGCTACTCGGAACGATTTCGAACAGTTTTCATTCATAACTTCTTACCATGAAACATTTCATAAACAAGTTTAGGCTCATTTCAAAGCTCTTTGCAAGGGCTATCACATGGTTTCTCCAAAAAAATTCCAAATGCTATTCGTAAGGTGCCAGGAGATAAAAAGGAGTGTCCCGAGTAGCCCCATGGAACGGGGCTACTCGGGACACTTGGAATAAAACTTCATTTTAAAACATTTGAAGCATGCAGAGTGTGCTCATCCATTACTAACAGTACTCTGAAGTCCTCTTCCATTGTAGATGATGTAGAGGTAGAATAAATGACATTTTCTGTGATTATTACTTGTTTTTCCTTTATTGATATGATATTACCATAAACATTAATTATCATCAACTGGGGCAACTTTGGCTGTGTTTTTGATTTTGTTTTGCAAACAAAAACGGGGTCGTAAATGCCGGGGTCATAAACGCCAGGGTCATAAACAAGGTCATAAACGCCAAAGTGACTTTGGCCATCCTTTATGACCCCGCTTTTGTTTGCAAAACAAAATCAAAAACAGGGTGGAAGTCACCCAGCAGCCAAAGTCACCCCAGTTGACTGGTATTATTGATGTGATATTACTGTATTATTGCTTATTATTACTGTATTATTGATGTGATATTACCATATCCATGAACATGCCCTTGAGCATTTACAACAACCTTGTCCACTGCAAGCTTCATATCAGCAGCCTTATAGCATTTTTTCTGTATCTGTAAGCTTATAAGACGGCTTGTAATTTCACACCATTTTAACTGGGTTAAGTGAATTTACTATAAAAAAATATAACTCAGTACTCACTGCAGTGAGTGACAGAGAGCGCATTTTCTTGTCGACGAAAACTTGAGGTGGCGGCTGGACAGACAGATGGACATGGCGAGCACAATAGTGCATTTTTTCCATAAATGAGAAAATGCGCTAAAAAGATCATGAAAAACATACCTGAAACAGAAAGGAATGTTTTAGTGACAACCATCATATGGTTTGAAGAAATAAATCATAGTTTAGGTCAATTACTTTTCATTCTATGATGCCTGGTGCACAATTCTAAATATGACATTCTATGCACAATTTTGTGATGACCGATGATGCACTAATTTTTTGATAAGTGAACTTTTTTTCGCTCAGCAAGGTAAATGTAATCAATATTCGTTGTTTTTAATCAAATTTTTTTCTTAACCGGAGCCTTTGCTAACTGAGGTTCTACTGTAAATGCGCTTTTGGGGGTGTCCCGAATAGCCCCGGAGGGTGTCCCGAGTAGCCCCGCCGTGCGGAAATGACCGCCATTTTTTTCGAATGAGATAGGCAAAATCTATCAATTACGATTTCAAGCCGACACCTGGGTGCAACTTTTATGCAAGTAAAATTTTTTAACACGTTGGCCGCGATGTGCGCCATATATGTACACGCTGCACTTCTCAGAATCGCAATGTGTACACATGTGGTACATTCATATGAAAAATACATATTTTTATAAAATCTTATTACTCTTTCAAATTTAAAATTTCAATGATGCAATTAAATAGGCATGTTCAATATGAGCCATAGATGCATGTCTTTGCTTGGTACACATCGCCCACAGTATTAGAAGTGATTACGATAGGCAGCATGAGCCAATATGAGCCACAACAGGCATGGCTTCATTTGGTACACATCGCCAGGAATAATGACGAATTTCAACCCTGAGCGATGTGCACCAAATGCGGCCACGAATTTTACATGACACAATGACAGAAAATACCCCTGCAGAGCTGCACACAACTTTTCTCCTTGCTATCTGCCGGGTAACTGAAGATATACAAGTTTGAACCTATCGCCCGTACGGCATTCGGGCCAAATCAGCAATCGCGGCCAACGTGTTAATACGGTGAATATTTTTTTTACTACAGACCTTAGCAGAATTAACTTTCCAAAATATTGTTTTTCACCATTTTTTCAGGAATTTTTCAAAGCTAGTGATAGTATTTTGGAACTTCCTTTATACTACATAGATAGGAAAAATGTTGACATTTATGCCACTATATTTAGTTTTGCAATATTCCAATTAGTTTTGCTACTAAAACAGTTATACGCCATGTTGGAGGACTGTCCCGAGTTACCCCACCCATCCCGAGTAGCCCCGGTTGACGGTATTGGTAACTTGATTGTTTTGGACATGGTCATTGAAATGTCTTGAAATTCAAACTTTGACTAAATAAAGTACTGTACAGCACTTATGTTGATTTGTTGGTCAGAAGCATTTAAGAGCTTAGCAAGTCAAATTCTTTGCAATCACCAATCAGTTGGGGAATTATCTTGGTGTTAAATTTGGTTGAGGCAAGCACAGGGTGCATACCGGTCATGGAAAACCTGGAAAGTCATGGAATTTAATTTTTCATTTCCAGGCCTGGAAAGTCATTGGATTTTGCTTCAGGTCATGGAACAAAAGGAAAGTCATGGAACAAAAGGCATTTTGATTTCCCACAATAAAGTTGATGTTGATGTTGGTTACATGGCCAGTACCAGGATAAAAAAACAGCTTGAAGACAACAAGGCAAGTGCACTGCAAGTTCTCACTTTCAAGATACGAGCACAGGACGTCATGCAGGATGTAGTCCAAAAGCTACTGGACAAGAGCCCTCTCAGGTATGGACTTGTTAGGAACCTGAGATGGCTGGTGCCAAAAGTCTTCATCAAGAAGGACTGTAAGGAAGCTGACAAGACACAGTTGAAGAACTGTCTCACTTTGCTTGTTTATGCCAAAAGATTCCCTAATGCAGATATGAATGATGTTGTGCAGTCTTAAGAGATGAATCAAAACATTGCAGTGAACTGAACACACAGTTTTAGCATTTTCAACTTCTGATTGACTGGACACTTTTTGGCATGCCATTCTGTCAAAGAGCACCTACTAGAAGCTCTGGAATGTAGTGCAGTTGCTCATGCTCCTGTCTCATGGCTACACCACGGATGAAAGAAGGTTCTTGTTCAACAAGGAAATCATGACACAACATGAAAGAGCAAACTGTGGTTGCCCTGTGTGCTGTGGTTGATCATATTGCACATGTTGGTGGCCTGGACAAGATGACCATCACCAAGAAGATGCTGCTTGCAGCTGGCTGTACAAAAACAGCCAACAATACTTCTTTGGCAGAAAAGAAAGAGCAGAATGCAAAGGCCCAGAAATTCCCCTCAGGGGGGACTTTTGATGCTTTTCTGTGCTTGTCAGAAGTCCTATGGGAATTCGCGCTCCTAGGGGGATTGTTCCTGAGTGCCCTATCGCTGAGCTCACGGTGTCTGACTGTAGGTGACAGTTGTAGGGTTAAGTTATTATTTAGGTAGGATTCCTTGCATTTCCTTTCTCTGTCTCATGCAGGCGGCTGGCGTCCTGTGTAAGTAAATTCTTGTTCGAGTGTCTGTTTCTGTTGCTTTTCACTTGTCCCTCCTTGTCACTTTGTCTCTTGATGCTAACACTGCTTCTTTCGAGCCAGCTTCAGCGGGCTGGACAATTGAAACCTTCCACCTCTTTGGTGATGTTCATCTTGACTTTTGGTGCAAGATAGCTAAATAGCTGAAGCTCTAGTAACATTTGGCCACTAAACTAAACTAACAAGAAGGCCCAGAAAACCCAGAAGAGGAAGGCTATGTTGGATGAGCTAGATAACTGAATAAGAAAAGGCATACAGAGAAGGGCATCAAGGTGCTTGAGCAAGCAGCACATGAATATGCAGTAGCAATGGAGAGAAAGGGAGATTTGAAAATTATTGTGAAGTTGGTTGCCATGTGGTGATCTTTGAAAACGAAGCTAGACACTCGTGAACTGAACATTAAAGAAAAAGTTGATGAAATAGCTGCCAGTTGAAGGTTAGGGTAGTGGTGTTGAAGAGTCTTCTGAACTGTATTGACATTATCATATACAACCTTGTGTGCATTACTCAATATTTGTTGTGATTCAACACTATTGAATTCATAATAATACCAGTGTTGGCTTGATTTTCAGATATGTGTCATTTTTGTTCTTCTGTGTCTGCCTGCCCTATGCATTTACACATTTGCCATTTATCAACTGTAGGAGATGATAGAAGATGCATGGTTAGTCTTTCAGTCATGCTAAACCTGTCATATATGAGTCTTGGAAAATTATATTGATGGTCATGGAGAGTCATGGGAAAAGTCATGGAATTTTTTTCCAAATACCAGTACGTACCCTTCGAGCAATCCTTATTAGCGGTCTGTGACAAATACATTGCATCAGCTGCTGTCTCTGTAGACCAGTCATTGAGGCCCTTGTGGTGGTGCTCATTCTGACCCAATTGGACTATGGCAATGCCACAATTTATGGACTTCTGGCACTTAATAAACTGCAATCTGTAATGAATGCTGCTGCTTGACTTGTGTGCAATAAGCAAAGATTTGACCTTGTGATGCAGATATTGTGCAATCTTCACTGGCTTTGCATGCAGCAACACAATCTGTTCAAGGTCATTGTTCTGATGTACCAATCCATCATGGTGTGGTGCCTTCTTATCTAATGGAACATTGGCAGCACTTGTAGGATTTGCCTTCTAGAAGACAATTACATTCGTCATCAATGGCAAAGATTGTTTTTCCATCTACACATCTATTTACCGTTGGCAACAGAAAGTTCCCAGCTGGCCGCCGCCAGACACTGGAACTATCTGTTGGCTTCCGTAACATTGGCTCCTTTGTTGCAGGTGTTTCATCAATGCTTAAATTGGAAAATATTTAGTAGAGCATATGAATCAAGTGCTTAGTCATTTCTGTCCTTTTTTGTGTCTATTTATTTTTTTCTTGCTATTAATCTTTTGTATAACATAACCTTGAAGTTTGTTCAAACCAAATGCCGCAATAACTGCTCTGCAGAATAATAATTACCTCTCCTCACCATGCCTCCTCTTTTTTCTCACCTCATTCCTGCCATCCTTTGCTCTCTCTTCCCTTCACCTACCCTCCTTGCTCTCTCTTCTCTTCTCCTGCCATCCTTTGCTCTCTCTTCCCTTCTCCTACCCTCCTTTGCTCTCTATTCCTTTCTTCTGCCATCCTTTGCTCTCTCTTCCCTTCTCCTGCCCTCCTTTGCTCTCTTCCCTTCTCCTGCCCTCATTTGCTCTCTTCCCTTCTCCTGCCATCCTTTGCTCTCTCTTCCCTTCTCCTGCCCTCCTTTGCTCTCTCTTCCCTTCTCCTGCCCTCCTTTGCTCTCTCTTCCCTTCTCCTGCCCTCCTTTGCTCTCTTCCCTTCTCCTGCCCTCCTTTGCTCTCTCTTCCTTTCTCCTGCCCTCCTTTGCTCTCTCTTCCTTTCTTCTGCCCTCCTTTGCCTGTCTCTTATACACATCT